>NW_027497005.1:0-173130 GCF_021521415.1 Bidens hawaiensis | reverse complement strand
TTTTTGTGTGTAGGTTATATGTTTTCGTGTGCGTGTGTATTTTATTGATGATAAATTTTGTGTGTAGGTTAAATGTTTTTCGTGTGTAGGTTATATGCTGTCTTATTCTTTGAACAAGTGTATATTATACGTTTTTGTGTAGTTTGTATGTTTTTTGTTGATATCTAATGCAAACACATGTAAAATTATTTTTGATATTATTCATCATAATGTAAGTATGTGTTGATGGATATTAATATATTGAGTTGGAAGAAATTAGTTTTGAATAGAAAGAAATTTTAATGTATGAATAAATTATACGTGTGTAAGATAAAAATTCAAGAAACAAAAAGTAAGTTATAAAAATAAATGGGTTCTTAATGTTTTCTAATTATAATAATTTATTTAGTTATATTAATTAAATAAATAAGTATTATAGTTTATTAGTTATATTAATTGAAGAAAGAGAATAATTAATAGTTTTCTTTATTTAGCTTTAAGCATTTAAAACTTAAAACAAAATTAGTGGTTCATATTCATTTCTTAAATTTTTTGCAATAATATCATTTCTCTCTTGAATCATCCCCTATATATATATATATATACATGCATATCTGTGTGTGTGTGTGTTTGTATATATGTATATATATAGAGAGAGAGAGAGTTAAACGTGAGAATTATATAGAATAATTATGTAACTACATCATAGGGTAATTACATAACTACCTCACATTTATCACAAAATTGTTCTTTTTTGTCATGTATTTACTATTTTCTTAAATATTACAACTTTAAACAATGTAGGCGTAGGCTTGTACACGAACCGAACTTTTAATGAACCGTTTTAGTTAAAAAAATGAATGAATATAAATAAAACATACGAATGAGAGATAATGTGGCATTTGTTGTGGGTCTCTCAACATGTCTAGAGGTGGGCAAATAAACTGGGTAAGTTAACCGAATCGAACCGAAAACTGAAGCGAAACTGAACTGGTTTGAAACCGATTATGTAGAAACCGGTTTTGAACCGAACGAAACCGTCGGTTAAGAACCGGTTTGTAATTTTTTCCAGTAAAACCGGTTAACCGAACCAAAACTGGCCAAAACCAGTTAAAACCCGAACCGAAACCGTTCGTAACATGGTAAGAAACCGGTTCCAACCCGAACCGAAACATATCATAAAACCGATTTTAGCTTTTGTTTACCAAACCGATTTTAACCCAAACCGGTTTTAAGTTTTAAAACCGGTTTATGCACCTCTACTCATGTCAGTTGTCGGCAGTGACAAGAATTCACCACTCATGTGATTTGTAATGAAGACTTGAATTATATTTTCTATACTATTTAAGAAGTGTGTCCAGATATTTATGTAAAAAAAGGTAATATTAAACTTTGATTGTATATTGCTATTATGAGTGAGACGACTACACATTCGTCTCAAATAAGTAATATTAAACTTAGATTGCATATTCACCACTCGTTTTAAATGCGTTTTGAAAGACGAAATTTAAAGACACATTTTTTGATGTTTTTAAAATTTGGATGAATAAGTTAGGAAACATAAAAAAAGTTATAGACTATGTGAGGAAGAATTCTCACTTCTTTTTGCATTTATTGAAATCATTTGATACAATTTCCTTTATATGATGACTTTTTAACTGTTTGTAGGTCACCGAATAAAGATTTGCTGCGTTGTTTAATAGACACATAACTTTTTAAATATTTAAGAGTTAATGATCATTTTCGTCTTTGTGGTTTGCTACTTTCGCCACTTCAGTCCAAAATTTTTAATTTTGTCAATTTAGTCCTCATAGTTTTAAATTTTAGCCAATTACGTCCCATCCGTCTAACGGCATCCAGCTATGCCGTTAGTTTAAGGGTATTTTTGTCTTTCTCCTTTTAATTTTGAGTTAATGGTCATTTTAGTCCCTGTGGTTTGATATCTTTGCCAATTCAGTCCAAAGTTTGAAAATTTGTCAATTTAATGTTCAGTTTAATTCAGTTTTTTTTATTTTTTATGTTTTTTGTTTATAACCCTAAAGAGCATAATTCAAGCCCAAAACCATCGAGCAACCTCAAATACTGGTATGCATTTACTCTGTTGACAACAGTAATCATACCCCCCCCCCTTATATTTAGTTTCTAGACATTTCCTAAAATCTTCTCCATGGCGGAATTCAATGGTAAAGTGGTCAAGGTAATTCCCTGAAATCGAATTATACACAAAAAACTAAAAATTGTTTTGTTGATTAATGTATAATAGTTGATTACGCCCCAGATTTTCGTTATAATATGTTAATCTCTAAACCCTAAATATTATGCATTCATCAAAGAAACGATTTTTAGTTTTTTCCGTACAATTCGGTTTCACGGAATTGCTTTGACCACTTTACCATTGAATTCCACCATGGGGGAGAGTTTAGGAACCGTCTAGAAACTAAATACGAGAGGAGGGGGTATGATTACTGCTGTCGATAGAGTAAATGGAGACTTGTTTTGGGCTTGGATAATGCTCTCTAGGGTTATAGAAAAAAACTGACTTAAATTGACAAAATTTCAAACTTTAGACTGAATTGGCAAAAGTATCAAACCACAGGGACGAAAATGACCAATAACTCAAAATAAAAGGGAGAAAGACAAAAATAACTAACGGCATAGCTGGATGCCGTTAGACGGATAGGATGTAAATGGCTAATATTTAAAACTATGAGGACTAAATTGACAAAAATACAAATTTTGGACTGAAGTGGCGAAAGTAGCAAACCACAAGGACGAAAATGGCCATTAACTCAATATTTAATCTTTTTTTTAACTTTATGATAAATGACCGTTTAAGTTTATATGCTTTATGTTATTATTTGATAATGTAACCCTCTTGTGTATTTGTCATATCCTATCCCCTATATCCCCTAGACTTTTAATATCTTTTATAATTTTATTTGATATATTACTACACTCTAATATTTGTTGACATTTCAAGTCTTTCATTAACATATCAATAAAAAACCTTACCGTTTATTATTTTTTTTTTTCATTTTCTCTCATTTTGTGTTTATTGTTCTTTGTCATAATAATAATATTTATTATTAAATATTATATAAAATGTATTTATAGAATAATGATATAACGTCTTTATAAGATAAATGTAAATACTTTTTTGTTAGGTTTGGGTGCATAAGATTAAAAAAAACTATTTTTAGATAATAATGATAATAAAAGATAACAAAATGACAAAGGAAAAACAAAAAGGTTTAAATTGTATTAATATAAAACTTTAGGTGAGGGATATGTTTAGTAAAACTAAAGGGGGTACATTTAACACCACCCATTGTTTTTATAGTAAAATTTAAACACAAATCACTTAAATTAATGTTTTTTTAAAATATTCATTAGACTTACACATCGGAGAAGTTTGATTCAGGATATCGAGGTTATTGTCATCAACTCATCAGCACTAAGAAATTCAAAGGTGTTGACACCAGATATTCTGCTACAATTATTATCATCAGATGATCATAAACTTGCGTGTGAAGAAAGAAAAAAGCAAATTATTTGCAAGAAATTCACACAATAATTAATGTCTTCAGAGCTAAGGGGGCTTTAATCCTTACTCTTTATCCTCATCTTTGCCCAGGCTAACGGGGCCTTACTTATTCAGGGAGGAGAGTGGAGCCTCGAGAAGCCCTGTTGAGAGGAAGATCTTTGGCCACTCTTCATTCTCTACAGGGTCCCAAACCTTTCTTCAACATAGGTGACAAGGAGCGAGGCCGCGATGGAAGAGATCAAACACGGGAATAAGAAGTAATTCCATTACCTTTTTTGTCATTTTTATAGAGGGGATGGAGAAAGTGAACAAAACAGACTCGCATTTCTCATCGAACAAATACAGGAAAAGAATTCTCTTGATCTTGTGCTTGAAGACGTACGTCATGGATGGTTCACGTACAAGTTGATACAACAAGAGTCATTAAAATTATTATGCTCTCTTATTATAGGTGTAAAAGCTCTTCAAGCCTTACATGACACCACTTGGCATGAGTATTTAATCGAGCACGGAAGTATATATGTCACACAATAATATTAAAGGCCAAATACCACGAAGTTGTAAAGAAAACCGCTGTATGGAGCTTGTTTCAAGCTTGCAGAGTTTAGGTGATTATCTAAGCTTGCTAACTCCCCCTCTGTCAGTTAATCCCTTCTGCCAAGCAGACTGCTACAAGAGAATTAATGATCATATTCGGATAATGCTGGTAATAGTGCATATACTTTGACCCGGTCAACATCTCAGATATGGCAATTAACATCTGTAAGTTACATACATGGTCAAATTAGGAGTTTAAAAAAAAGAACATTGTTTTTTCAAAAGGCATTCGGTAACTCATCTAAAATTTAAATAGTTGTGATAATAATAAACAAAACAAGCACATCGTAACGAAATGATATAATTTTAATATTTAACAAATCATGAAGCTCTCCTAGCATTTTATAATTTAGAAAATTAAATCAAATATGAAAATTGAAATATCATAACATGAAAATTTGAGATCATGATCAAACATGAGCAGTTAACGGTCGTGAATCGTCGAAATCCCATACCCGTTTTCGACACGTTGCCACCCTGCCCTTTTTTATTGGGTTTTAAAGTTATGGTTTATGAGCTAATGATGATGCGCGTTGTGTACTTAGATAAATGGGTTAAATGAACTAACGATGATAATTATATAAACAAAACAAAACTGTTGCGACTCCAACACCATGAACAGGTTGGATCTGCTGAAAACTCCTTTGACACTAATAAACAAATTATTTTCGTTGTCAATCGAGTTGCCCATGCATGTTTGCTTTCTCTCTATATATTTATTGTTGCCGGCACTGCTTTCAGTCGGTGTGAATGGGATCGGCGAATGACATCTGGATCGTCGATGGGTAATTACTAACTACTCATTGTTCTTAATTGTTATGTGTATATTGTTTTTAGGTCAAATCAATTACATTATTTAACATCGTTTGAATGTGTTCTTGCAGTTAACTGAATTTGTTAGACACGTCCACCTGTCTTTCTCTTCTTCACATTAAAAAGATACACGTCAGAGAGAAAAAGATGACCGAACTCTGATATGGGTCTGCTACCCCCGTCACATCTTCATCTTCTCTCAAGTTTTCGACATCGATTACATCCAGAGGAGCCTGCAGCGATCAGTTCATCCATTGCCGATCGGTGGTCTGATTGGGCATGTCGATGACTTTCCGACAGTGGATTTTGCCGAATACTTGCCTTTGCCAGCCGTCTACGGCGGCGGCTGCCAATCTATGTGGGATCGCTACTTCGTTGCGAAATGTCCATTTACTTGACAGCTTCAGTTGAGGTAATTGTTTTCGATTCAACAGGTACAATTTTCAACAGTCAGGCTATAGTTTGAATTAGTAGGAGGTTCTATAGATTTCAGTTTAATATTACAAGCCTTTGCGTGTTACGAGTTTATCCTCACCAATACAAATTCACTTTAATGTAGTACAACAAAGGCAAAATTACCACTCAGGTGTTATTTCATCGCTTCTCTAAGGTGATTCAATTAATTATTCATCAATTTAACAAAATTCACATCAGACTTCGTATTTTGTGTTTTATATTTATGTAATTATTTGGTTAGTTGCAGATTATTTTCTTATATAACAAGCAAATGGAGAGCTTCCGCCTGTTTGATCAGTTGCAAGTCAGAAAGCGTGCCGGCAGTTTGATAGGCTTTAGAATAGATGAACTACAGGGGGTAAGAGTCCCATTTTTATGGTTTATTTGTAATAAGTTTTCAACTTTGGGTTCTTGAAATAGGTATTAGATCTATGGGTGAGTTTAATTGTTTTTGGCAGGACGCTTCACAAAAATTGGAGAAAGATGAAGAATGGAAGTTGGGATTACATTTCCTTCAGTATCCTTAGGTAAATATATAGTTTTCAAATCATGTTTTTTATTCTCTCTTTTGTAAGGTCGTGTAACTAGGTTAAAATGGTAAGTGTTTAATGCGTTAAATTCCCCTTTATATTTTTGGTTATGGAAGAGTCTTGCAAAAGTTTATTACCAAATTACTGTCTTTTCTGTAAAGGTCTGTATTTTAGGATTTCGGGTTGTATTTATCTTTGTATATATATTTTTTCCAGTGGCCCGCCTGCTGTGTGGGGTGGGTGTGTGTGTGGGGGGGGGGGGGGGCAAAATATAGGATCACCCATGGTGGCAAGCCAGATATACAATCCAATAACGCATCAAGACATAAGGGTCAAATCTTTGTTGCACAACCCTTTCTCAATACATTTGTTTAAACTAAACTTCTTTCTGAAGACGGGTCGTTCTGTTGGTGTACCCTGTCTCACTTTCAAGTTCAGGGTTAATTGTTGTTTATATGAATATCGTAAGAATGGGTTAACAATGCACACAAAGTTTGCATTATATGGCGTTTACTGGATTTGTTGACCTGCAAACTTTGACTATAACATGTAATGTGCAAGTCAAAGTTTACATATTGTTGTTCCAGCCACCTATCTTGCAGTAAATATGTGAACGGGATGACCATTGCTGTTGATTGATGATTGTGGTTGAGCCACCCGCTTTTCTATCTTGCATCACTTGCAGGTAAATATGGTGGTTATGAGGTATTGATGAAATTCAGATGTGTTGCTATTATGTTAGGAATGTAATCCATGTTAGAAGTGGCTTTTGTGTGTTGTAAGTTATGTTTTAAGATTTTTTATTTTTTGATACTGCCAAAAAGAAGCTGCCATGTGATTTGTTAATTTGACTTTCTTATTCATCTAATTTAGCGAAAATGCATTGTGCGCGTTATGCTGATTAGAGTTCCATATTCCACATTACATACTACCATTAAATTTTGCGTTGTGTATGTTGTTTGACTATAAAAACTCAAAACTGTCCAACTTTTCTCTGCAAGATGAAATTCATTGTGATAATGTCCCCCTCCCCTGCAACGCGGGGGGTCAAGATACTAGTTCTGTACAAAAAGAGAGAGTTAGTCTCTCTCTCTTTGGATTAATTATATAGACATTTATACATAATGAAAAATAATTTTTGGGCCCATGCATAGCCCACGGGCCGGCCTGAATGTCTCTTTTGGGCCATTAGGAGCTTTCGAATTTCTGGCCGTGATTTGAGATTTCTTAGTATATCAATCTTTTTACATCAAATATCCAGCCGTGTCTTTTTTGTTTTTAGTTAACTTTGCTTTTTTTTTTCTTTTCAAATGTGAGTTTTTAAATACGCAAAGTCGACTTTCTCGTGGTAGTTAGTAACATGTACATGAAAATAGTTAGTAGCATCAACCTTGAAATTTGGATCAAAAGTAGCTATTGGGCCTGATAAAATGGAAATAAAAGCTGTTATTAGTTTTTGTTTTGTTGATCATAGCTTCTTTTAAGACTGCAGCTTAAGGACGTACAAGAAGATTTGAAGCTAAATTGCACTTTGATCACTTGTAGAATTATCCTGAGTGAGTTGCAATATAATTGTTTTTTTCTGCATCTTGATATAAATTGTATTACAAACTGAGTAAAAAGAATATATTATATTTTTGGTGTAGAATGGTTGGTTTATTGGGCATGATTTATGTTAACATAATCTCATCAAAGAGTCCATGCTTTATAGAAGTTTATAGATTAATGGTCGTTCACTCGCATATTCGGCTTTACCTTTAGCCTATGCTAACGCTGTCTTATTAATATGCGTTTTGTACATAATCACATTTTTGTATTGCAAATTACCACTCTCTTTTTTGTTAGAATTCTAAATACACTGTCAATACCGTTGTCACATTCTTATTTTATCTATGCTTTGATATGAATTCTATTCAGAATCGAGCTTACCCGTTGCAACAACGCCTGAGCTCTCCTAGTATATATTAGAAGGGCACTTTTGAATCATGTACCTACTTTGTTTTACAAACTTTTTAATATGCGCAGATAGATACTGGTGTGGATGTTAAACAACAAAAGTTGTTGGTTTGTTTGTTAAGACTTAAGCCCACTAAAGTGGTTGTCTTGGCTCGACTGTATCAAGTGGAAATCTTAGTTTTACCTTTTTTACAAGTTTGTTAACTTGGCAATTTCAGTCCCCAAAGTTCAACAAGTTGGTTACATTTAATAAGAATAATTAGTTATGATAAAAAGGGATTTCGAGGAAATGTACATCCACGTTGTGATATAATTTTATTTAAGTTGCTTTCGTTTCTTTACATACATCGGTTACTTTAGTGACAAAAGGTTTCCAGGTTATTGGGGGGGGGGGGGGGGGTTATTGGAGTATTTGAAAGATTATGCCACCGAGTTCAGACTCGGTGTGTCAGTTTCGAGAAGGGAATCTGGGGAGTGGGAAGTGATATGTAGAAAGAGAGGTGGGGATGAAGAGATTGTTAGTGAATATTTCGATGCCGTTGTTGTTTGTAACTATCATTATACGGAGCCCCAAACCGCACGAATTGTAAATTTGTGAACTAAAGATTCAATTTTTAGGATGGGATTTTGATGGAAATTGTGGGGATTTTGAAGTTTTAATCAGGGCGTGTGAAATTTTGTGTGTACAGTATTTCTTGATCATAAAGTGTAAAATTTTCATGTAATTCTCGGGTTTTTGCTCCATTTCGATGTTCTTTTGGATAAAAGTGAACGAAGAATACTGTTTCTGAATAATGATATCAGCAAGTGCATGCATAATTTATTTTAAGACCAAAACTTAAATTCTGCCAAATAACAATTTGCCTTTTAGAAAAAAAAAAGGAAATTCAATGCCTTTTGCCACCATTAAACCACTTGCATCTCTAAGGATACAATCATACATTGTCTCAAAAGCGCAAAACAAACATAAAGAAGTTAGAACATAATAAAAATTAACTGTTACTCCTCCACCGCCAGCCTACTTCAATGCCTTCACCCAGCACACGAAGTTTAATAAGACCCATGTCTTCTTTTCTCCGACAACTCTCTAAGTTTACCAGACTAGACCATTTGTTAGGAAAGTCTTCGTACTCGACCTTGTACGTCCAAGCTGGATCCAACTCAAACTCCTCCTTTAGCTTTACCATAAGATCTTCAAATGTGGATGAGCGTGGGAGGTCGAATAACAAAATTTCGTTTCTGTAAGTAGCTAATATGGCTAGATCATCATCAACATCATAATCACCGTCACCGTCACCATCACCCTCATCTTCGTTTCCTTGGGGAACCTTCACGAGCCTGCTTTCACTCCCCAAATAAGAGTTCCCAACATCCACAACAAATACTTCATCATCAAGTTGTCCACCGGAAGCAAAATTAAAACTTGGCAAATACTTCTTTAGTGTCGATAACAGAACTTCCAACGTGAACAAATGGTTCCAACTGTGGGGCCAAAAAAACTCAAAGGCGTAGCCAAGTTCGCCCGTGTGAGAGCTCCTCAAGCATATCACAAAAGAAGCGCATTTGGTAGTGGCAGAAAGTAGCGCCAATACCCCCCTATTGTCACGCAACTTATATATGTTTCTGCACAGGTGTGATTTATGATTTTGAAGGGTCTTCGAGACTAGCCCATCCCCTTTGTTCAAGGAAATGACATCGAACTTATCATAAAAATCCTTAATGGAAGACATAGGGTCTTCATCCGAATCAACTGAATACCAACTCAGTTTCACCAAAGACATCAGATTATTCTCACTTTCATAAGAGATCCAGACTTGACCAAGCGATAGTCCATGTGACTCACAAGCCATCCCTAACGCCTTTTCAATTTCGACTTTGACAGGTTCCAAGCCACCAGGTATTGTCTGTTTAAAGAGACACGCCAAATAAAGTATTCAGACAGATTCAAAATATAAACATAAACATAGGTTTATTACCTTGTATGGCCATTTTCCTTGTACATGATAGATACTCAGACCCACTTTCTGCAAATTAACGAAATCAAAGTTTCAAAATGGGTTTTTTTTTTTTAAAAATTATTAAGCTTAATGAAGTAATAAAACACACCTCCAATTCCCGTTCCATCTCATTGAATATCGGAAGAAGATGCGAAGGATGCTTCATAGAGCATTCAACAACACCCAAGCATTCATCAGCAAGGAAAACTGGGAGCATGACACAACACGTTAACTCGCATTCCAAAGCAACATCCACCAACGGAGACCCTGACAATTCCCTCAAATCCAAAACAGCCTCAGGAAACCGGTTCCTGAATGCAGCGAGGACTGGACCACCGCTTATAATCCAAGCAGGGTGGTTATTATCTCTTCCTTCATGGATGCTATATTGATACTTAAGAGAACGCGGCCTATATTTATCTCGGAGAAGGCGGATAAAAGGCGGTGCGGCGTAGACCTTAGGGGACGGTGCAAGAACCAGATCAGACACCGGTCGCCAAAACTGAAAAATGATAGTCTTGAAAGGAAATGACTTTACACCCGCAAACACGGAGTATATCTTGTTGTAAACCTCCTCCTCCCCATCATCATTAGAATCATAATCATAATTGTTATATACACTACTACCTGAAGTTTGAAGTCCGTGGGTCCAAACAACCTGTCTACCAGAAGAACGCCTCGACGGACCTTTGAGAACACGGTATTCTGATGTGCCGTCCCCCATGCAAAACCCTAATCTCCGATATGAATTGTTGATGGGTTTAAAGGGGGTGTTTGGGATTCTTATCTTACCTCATCCGTATGACTTCTTCGAATAAAGTAAATAACTTAGGGGGGGTGTTTGGCCTAAAGCTTTTTTTAGTAAAGTTTGTAGTTTTTTTAGTTTTTTTTTACAAAATAAATTTAGTTTGGTGTTTGGTTTAGCTTTTTAGCTTATTTGAATATGGTTTTTAGCTTATTTGAAGATACTTATTTGTTAAAGGAGTTAAGTTACTCATTTGCCTTCAAATGATGGTGGACTAATAATATTGAAGCAACTTATTACGGCAACAAATCAAAGAATGGTGGATTTAACAACTTATTAAGACGTATAATCGAGTTGTAGAATATAAGCTAATCCAAACACTTAAAATGAGCTTATCAAATAATAGAAAATAAGCTATAAGCTACCTTAAAATATAAGCATAAGCTAGAAAATAAAAACATAAGCTAGAAAATAAAAGTTAGGCCAAACACCCCCTTACACTATTCAAAGTATAAGATGGTGAAAATAGAGATTATTTTATAGAATAGTAACCAACTTTGAAAGTTGCTCCAGTCTGGTCACTGATAAAAGCTTTCATTGTTGTTTCAATCCTATATATTTTACCTAAATACCAGGTAATTTAGGTTTTTTTTTGTTAAAAAAAAACCCTCAAAAAAATTCAAAAAAATTAATAAAAAACCATAATTCAAATATAAAACAAAAACAAAAAAAGTAAAAAAACTAAAACGTTTCGCCCGTTGTCCTCGTTTAACAAACAAAAAAACGACCGGAAACCCGTTTTGACCTTTTCCGACCTAGACTCATTCCGACATGGGCCCGTTCTGACCCGAACATGTTGATCGTAACCCGTTCCGACCCGAATCAACACAACCCATTTTGATCAAAACATGCTGAAACAAGCTGAAAAATCGCTTAAACGAGCTGTTAGGTGCTGAAACGAACTGAAAAACCGCTTAGACGAGCTGTTAGGTGCTGAAACGAACTGAAAAACCGCTTAGACGAGCTGTTAGGTGCTGAAACGAACTGAAAAACCGCTTAGACGAGCTGTTAGGTGCTGAAACGAACTGAAAAACCGCTTAGACGAGCTGTTAGGTGCTGAAACGAACTGAAAAACGGCTTAGACGAGCTGTTAGGTGCTGAAACGAACTGAAAAACCGCTTAGACGAGCTGTTAGGTGCTGAAACGAACTGAAAAATCGTTTAGACGAGCTGTTAGGTGCTGAAACGAACTGAAAAACCGCTTAGACGAGCTGTTAGGTGCTGAAACGAACTGAAAAACGCTTAAACGAGTTGTTAGGTGCTGAAACGAACTGAAAAATCGCTTAAACGAGCTGTTAGGTGCTGAAACGTGTTGAAACGTGTTGAAAACGCGCTTATTCGTTTGTCAAAAAAATGACCCGAAACCTATTTTGACTAGTCCCGACATTGACCCGTTCTAACCCGAACCTGTTGACCCTAACGCGTTCCGACCCGAACCAAAACAACCCTTTTTTAAGTGACCTGTTTCGACCTTAACTTGTTTCGACCCTAACCCGTTTCAACCTTAACCCGTTCCGACCCATGACCCGTTTCGACCCAACCCAACCCATTTACAACCTCTAATAACAATATAGCTAAAAGGATTGTAATTTATTGTAATTTTTTTAAAAAAAAAAATTGAACAATTTTGTATTTTTTTTCAATTCTTGCAATTTATTGCAATTTTCTGAACTTTTTTGCAAATTTTCGAAATTTTAAAATTATATTTCGCGTTTATACTAATTTTCGCAACCTTTAAAAGTTATTATGCAAGGTAAAAACATTGAAAAATAAAAAAAAAAAACTAGATTACCTGCTATTTAGGTAAAATATCTAGGATTGAAACAAAAATGAAAGTTCAGTGACTTAATTTAAACAAAAGTTTTTATCAGTGACCTGATTGGAACAACTTTCATAGTTGGTTACTATTCTATGGAATAATCCCGTGAAAAATAACCTTATAAAATTTTTTAAAGTATAAGCTGGTGAAACTAAACACCTAAGTCTTCACAAATATCAAACTATTAAATATAAGTTATAAGTCACGTATGCATCCTCCAAAGTGTTGTCTGTGAAATAACCTAGGGTAGTGTTTGGTATGCATGAACGAGAGGCGGAATGGAATGAGCCCTTATAATGGAATGAAAAAAAATGTGTTTGGTTGGTCAGTGGAATAGAATCACCCGTTACCATGTCCATTCCATTTATTTCAAAACACCCTAAATTCATTCCATCCACCCCCTTGTTTTTTTATTCCATCCCTCTTTCACAATATATCACCTCCACTACCCTCCCACCGCTACTACCCATTTCCTTCTCACCACCATCATCGCCTTCGCCGCCCGCCACCACCCGCCTCCGCCACCAACACCCGCCTCTGCCGCCCGCCACCACCACCAACCGTCTCTGCCGCCTGCCGCCACCACCACCCGCCTCCGCTTCCACCACCAACCACCCATCACAATCTACCAATGCCGCCCACCACCAACCATCGCTCCCAGCCATCACCTCCATCACCCGCCACTTACCATCGCCGCCACCGCCCACTATCACCGCCACCTACCACCAGCAACAATTTCTCTCGCCACCCACCACCACCATTACTGCTCGCCGCCCACCACCACCATCCCACCGCCACTCACTACCATTTTATTTTATTTTGTCGGTCCCTCTCACAGGATATATCACTCACACAATCAATATCACAACCCACACTGTTAAGTTTCGACAAGAGGGTTGACGGCCTACTATTTAAGGTAAGAACACTAGTTATTTAAAGGCGGAATCAATAACACATTAATTGTTGAAAAGCAGACATAAATGTAACAAACACAGACTTCAACTTAAAATATTTCCATTTATAGAATGATCAATACAAAACGGAAATCAATCAGGGTTTTAGTAAGGAATGTATATCCTTACGATTCTCTAAGGAAAGCCATCACAATCGATTTCAGAAATAATCAGGATGTCTCTCTGAAAAGCTATCTGGGTGTCTGCTGTCAAGGCTTGCCCTAGATTATTCCTTTTATAGACCTGCCTAGACAGCTGTCATTCCTTCTAGAAACCCTAATGATTGATACATAATCATAAAACATATTACAAAAGATTCTAATTGTAAAAATCTAATTAACTAAAACCCTAGAAACTCAAAAGCAAAAACATAATAGCACGTGTATTGCAAGTAAGTCTAATCAAAGCTAATAACGCAATCGCTAAGAAATCCCTAGCAGCGACGCCAGAAGATTGACGTGCTAACAGTAGTCAAATAATTTAAACTCGACTAAACTACTGACTGGCAAGTGAACCGATCGACTCTAGTATAGCTAAGTAAGTTCGAATATCGAACCCATGAGACTCTTTAAATTACATATATTAACTAATTAATTAGACTCGACTAACTGACACGACTATTTATTTATTACTATTGGGGGGGGGGGGGGTTAAACTATATCATATTAAACTAATAAAATAAACTAGTTAATAAAAGACAATTAATGAAACACAAGGCAAACAAGTTTGACTGATTTAAATGATGATTAAAAACCACCTAAGCTAGAATCCCAAAAGTTTTATTTATCAAATTGTTGGAAAATAATAGTTATGGAACTGGGATCGTAAAATAAACACTTAAAAGATAACCTGAACAGGACCCCTGACCCTTCAAGAAGTCACCTATGAGTTTCTAACAAGTTTTAAGACACACTGGTATGTATTAAACTTCCTTACGTGTATCTAATTAGTTATGAAAGAGTACCTTTTATAGTGAAATCCTACCTTAAAGTGCGGAAATCAAAGGTAATTTAATGAACTCAATTGACTCGCTAGACAAGGTTAATTAATCAAATCTAGACGGGCTCCTCACGAATAACTAAATCTAGCAATCTTAATCAAAAAAGATCTAACAATTAACTATCACCTTACAACTTTCTAGGTTAGCAACACACTTTTATTCGTTTGACTAATAATATTATTCCTATGGTTTTACTGCAAATAAACCACAAACTAGTCAAGAACACACAGTAAATGACCTAACAAAATCCTATTATATGACAGACAATCACCAAGGATAACGTGGAATAATAAAACTAGAACAACCAAAACCAAGTATACATACGCATCAATCAAGTAAAATCAAATAGTTTACTGAATCATAAAACCATAACGAAAAGAAAAAATCCAACTAGAATCAAAACACAAAAGATGGTTCATGTTTCGGTCAAAAATTGACAAAACAACTTTTGATCAAATTAGTGCGTGAGGCTAGGTGCTAAATGGTAAAAAGATTGAACACGAGGATATGATCACGAGGGAAAAAACCCTTGAATATAATAGTCTTCGTTTCGGTCAAGAATTTACAACTTAATCTTTAGTCGAATAGCTTCGGTTAAAGATTATGAGCCTAACTTTTGGTCGAATTACGCGTGAATATTATAATCTCCGGCACAAAAAACCCCCGGACGGTGAAAACTATCACCGTCAAGTTTATTAATATAAAAAATGGGTGATTACAAGTGGTGGAGCTGATTAGTGATCGTGAGCTAAGTGTTACAGTGATTGCTAGTAAGCTAGAACGTGAAAGTGTGTGTTCTAATGATATTATCAGCTCATATATATAATAAAAGATTACAACTGTTATCCCGAGAAATCCGCCCTTGTCTTTAATGCATTGATTACGTGGTTTAATGGCTTTTAATGCGAAATTAAGTCTCTTAGCTGTTACTCCTCACGTCTTTGACTAATTCTTTAAGGAGTCAATCGCCATATATGGTAAGTGCGAGTCAATTGCCAAACATGGTAAGTGCAAGATTGATGGTTAATCATTAACCATTTACTTGGCCCTTAATCATAGCTGTTTATAATTCATTCCATATGTTTTATGTAACCACCAACCGTGTAATTAATACCTGCAATTACAAAACAACACCAAGAGAGAAATATCTATTTATTAGCATTAATACTCAGGATACTAAACTTATACGAGAATCCTGAACATATTCGGGATCCTGAGCATAGATCCGACTATAAAATTTGGGCCCTAACAATTGTCCCCAAAATTTGACAGCTGTTTTTACCAATTTCAGCTGTTAAATTTTTTAAAGATAAACTGTTTTCCATGTAGCACCAAAATTTTATGTTTTAGCACCGACTAAAGTTGACATCATTACGAGAATAGATCAGTCCTTCGAAATCCCTATTTTATTAAATCTTTAAAGAAAAAATTTCTCATTTGAAAATTTTTCTTAGTAATAGCTTAAGTTTTAGTCAATAAACCAATGTCAATTTAAATAAGATAAAATACTTGCAAATAGTAACTCATATCAGAACCGTGTATCAATAAACCTGAAAATTGTTCAGATCGTCTTATCTTTGTAATAAGATTACCGTTTAAGATATCCTTCAAATCCTGAGAATATAACGATGTAATTGTAATATTAGCTTTATTCTGAAAATATTCTTAGAAATTCTGGCGACATGGCCCTTTAGAAGAGATGTAAATCTCTTAAACCTTAAGAATGAACTAGCGTCAAGGCCCTTTAGAAGAGATGTAAACCTCTTTAACCTTAGAATATGGTACATCTACCATACACTTATGATTCAAGCCATTAGCCGAGGATAACGAGGTAACAAGTCACTATATTTCATGTGCTGGCCCGCCTCTCAAACAAAGGCCGAATAAATCATGCGCTACAGGCGACTTAAGAAGAGATGAAGATCCCTTGAACCTCAAGATCCAAACCATTAGCCGAGGATAACGAGGTAACAAGTCACTATATTTCATATGCTGGTCCCGCCTCTCAAACTAAGGCTGAATATACGTGCTCTACAAACGACTTAAGAAGAGATGAAGATCCCTTAACCCTTGGAAGAGGTGAAAACCTCTTATACCTTAAGGATAAGCTGGCGACAAGGCCTTACAAAACAATTAACTCTAAGTGAGGGGTGGGTGTTAGCCTTGCTAACACCCCTCCGATGCTTAAGTCAGTAACTTGTTTGAAGAATAATAATAATAAGAAATGAATAAAAGTTTAAGTTTTGAGTACATACCTTAACTGTATAGTATAACAGTTATCCTCGGGATAGAAATCTTACATAAAATATTTTTTGAGGTGTATAGCATTCCAAGCCCTCGATAGCAAGTTACCATCCAAAGTAGATAAATTGTATGCCCCTTTCCTGCTTCTGAATCGATCAGGTAAGGACCTTCCCACTTTGGTGCGAGCTTGCCATCCGTAGGATTAGTAGTATTTTGAAAAGCTTTTCGGAGAACCAAATTCCCTTCTTGAAACCTTCGAACTCTGATATTCTTGTTGTAGGACTTTGCTATCTTCTGTTGATAGGATGCCATTCTGATCTTGGCCAAATCCCGGAGTTCTTCTACCGCATCTAGATCTTCAAGTAGACTTCGAGTATTATCTTCGGGATTTTGATGACTGACTATGGCTGTTGGGATAACCATCTTTGTAGGGATAACTGCTTCAGCTCCAAATACTAATGAAAAAGGAGTCTGACCAGTAGCATTCTTCGAAGTGGTTCTATCTACCCAAAGAACAAAAGGTAGTTCCTCGGCCCACTTTCCTTTCTTAGACCCCAACTTTTTCTTAAGGTTATTGATAATGATTTTGTTGCTTGATTCGGCCCGTCCGTTAGCTTGAGGATGGACAGGTGTTGAAGTGATCATCTTAATTCCCCAACTGGCACATAAGTTAGTTGTTCTTTTGCCGATGAATTGTGAGCCATTGTCACACACTATCTCTGCCGGGATTCCAAATCTTTTCAGGATATTGCGCTTGATGAATGAGATAACTTCTTTCTCTCTGACATGAACAAAGGCTTCCGCTTCAATCCACTTTGAGAAATAAGCTGTCATAGCCAACATAAAGATTTTTCCTCCTGGAGTTCTTGGTAGTTTCCCCGCAATATCCATTCCCCACTTCATGAAAGGCCAAGGGGATATAATAGGATATAATGGTTCTGCTGGCTGGTGCAAAATGTTGCTATTTCTCTGGCATGCATCACATTTCTGAGAATAATTCATAGCATCCCTCTTCATCGTTGGCCAGAAATATGCCGTCCTTAGGATCTTGGAGAATAGTGCTCTGCCCCCAGTGTGGTTTCCACAATCTCCATCATGGATATCCTGAAGAACTTCTTGAGCTTCTGCCTTCTCCAAGCACCTAAGATATGGTCCTGCAAGAGATTTTCTGTATAATATATCATTCATTATAGTTTATGGGATTACCTTTGTGCGAAAAGCTCTTGGGTTTTGATCCTTGGGGATAATTCCATCCTGAATATATTCTTTGATTGGGATAATCCAAGAACTTTCATTATCCTCAGAATTTGTGACTCCCATATCTCTACCATCTTCTGATATCTCATTGACACCTTGTTCTTCTATTGCTGGGCTCAGGATATGTATGATAGGGATCTTGAAACCTTCTGGTATCCTGAAAGATGAAGCTAAATATGCTAGGGCATCTGCTTCAACATTATTTTCTCTAGGTACCTGCGAAATATCAAACATTTCGAAACACTTTGCTAGATTTTTGACTAGCTCTAGATATTTCATTAGTCTTTCTCCTCTAACAGTATATGAACCATTAAAATGATTAGTTAATAATAATAAATCAACATATACTTGAATAAACCTGATTTTCATGTCGATTGCTAATTGTAATCCTGCTATCAAGGCTTCATATTCTGCCTCATTATTTGTGGCTTGAAATCCCCAGGATATGGATTGAGGTATAATGCCCCCCTGTGGCGATTTCAGCAGGATCCCGAGACCTGTTCCTCTAACATTTGAAGCACCATCAGTGTATAGAGTCCACTTATCTTTGGGTTCTTCAAGTTGTTGGACTTCCAAGTCTGCCTTTTCTTTAAGTTCACTGGTGAAATCAGCCACAAAGTCTGCTAATGCTTGGGATTTGATGGCAGTCCTAGGTTCATATGTTATATATATGCACTTAGCTTCACAGCCCATTTTGCCATTCTACCTGACATTTCTGGTTTTCTCAAAACAGACTTAATAGGATAATTAGTTTTAACACATATGGGGTGAGTTTCAAAATAATGTCTAAGTTTAGTAGATGCCATAATAAGTGCTAAAATTAATTTCTCAAGATAAGAATACATGGTTTCAGCATCCAAAAGACTTTTACTTACATAATATATGGGATGTTGTTGACCTTCGAGATCCTTAGCCAAAACTGCACTTATAGCATTATTTGATATAGCGAGATATAGAGATAGGGGTTCACCTTCCTCGGGTTTTACCAGTATAGGAGTAGAAGAAAGATAAGCTTTTAAGGATGATAAGGCTTCCTCATGCTTACTGGTCCACTCGAACCTTTTGTTTTTCCTCAGGATATCATAAAATTCTTTACATTTTTCTGAGAAATTAGATATGAATCTGTTGAGCGCTGCTATCCTGCCAGTTAGCCTTTGAACATCCTTGACTGATATTGGGGATTTCAGATTCAGGATAGCTTGTATCTGTTCTGGACTCGCCTCTATCCCCCTTTTGGTGACCATGTATCTCAAGAATTTGCCAGACTTCACTCCGAAATGACATTTTGAAGGATTTAGCTTCATATTGTATTTGTCATCAAATGCGGTCTTGAGATCTTGAAGATGATTCTCGGCTTTCTTGGATTTCACCACCATATCATCAATATAGACTTCCATCATGTCCCCCAGTTGCTCTTTGAACATCATGTTAACTAACCTCTGATAGGTTGCACCTGCATTTCTAAGTCCAAAGGGCATAGCAATATAACAATAAATACCTGTGGGAGTCATGAAGGCAGTATCTTCCTGATCTGAGGGCTCCATCTGGATTTGCTGAAATCCTGAGGATGCGTTCATAAATGTCAGCATCTCGTGGTCGGCTGTAGCGTCAACCATCGAATCAATGTGTGGTAGAGGGAATGGATCTTTAGGACTCTCCATTTGCCATTCTTTTTCTGTAAAACCACCACATTCGCTAACCATCGGGGATATTGAACTTCCCTAATCATTTTTGCTTTTAAAAGTCTTTCTACTTCTTCTTGAATAATTATGTTTCTTTCAGGTGCAAACTTTCTTCTCTTTTGATGGATTGGCCTGAAAGAGTTATCAATTCCAAGTTTATGTGTTATAAAATTTTTGGAAATACCTGTCATATCTTCATGTTTCCATGCAAATGTTGACAGCCTTGTCTTGAAGAAATTGAGCAAATCTGATTCAATATCCTCAGGAATACTCGTTCCTATCATCACTTTGACTTCAGGATCCTCGGGATAAAGAGGCACTTCTTTAATTTCTTTTTCCCTGGCCTCCATTACGCCTCGTGCTGGCTTTTGTAATTTCTACGCCTGCTGGGGTTTAGCAGTACCCTTCATGGAGGAGGTGTAGCAATTCTTCGCGTCTTGTTGATCACTGATAATTTTGATAACTCCCCACGGACTTAGGAGTTTTACACATTGGTGATAAGTGGAGGGGACTGCTTTCATCTCGTGTATCCAGGGCCTGCCTAATATAATATTGCAACAAGATAAAGAGTCAATAACACAAAATTTTTGCATTTTATTTACCCCTTAGACATATATTGGGAGTTTGATCTCCCCAATAGTGTTTTTAGTTTCTTCACTGAAACCAACCAATACTGAGGAGCTGGGGATGCTTTCATCCTCAGGAATATTCATCTTTTTCAGCACGTCTAATTGAATAATGTTGACAGAGCTTCCGCCATCTATGAGGATTTTGTGAACATAATGGTTAGCTACATATAAAGTTATTACCAAGCTATCATGATGAGGATCCTGAACATCGACTCTATCACTTTCATCGAAGGTTATAACCCTCTCTTTGGTGAGGATAGATGTCTTCGTTGGTCTGTCAGCCACTTCTAACTTTCTTTGATCAGCATTTCTCTTTACAGCAGAATAAGAGGTTCCACAGATATCGGATCCTCCGGATATGAACATGAGTGTTCTTGCATCCGCTGGTGGAGGAGTCGGTTTTTCAGAAATTTTCTCGGGATCCTGCTCTCTTCCCTTCTTCTTGCCAAGTAGCTCTTCAAGTGGCCCTTGCTGAGAAGATAGCTGATCTCCCTTCTGAGTGCAATGCAATCATCAGTCAAGTGCCCAAAGTCTTCGTGGAAGGCACACCATTTTGATTTGTCTTTCCAGGCTCCTGGTTTCTCCGTTTTCCTTGGCCACCTGGCTTTCTCACCTAAATCCTGCATAGCACACATTAATCCACCAACATCAACAGAAAAACAATATTCAGAGATCTTAGGATATTCTTAATCATTTTCCTCATCTACTGCATTAATCCTGGGGTTATTAAGCTTATAGTAAGGCTTTGCTCGATATGATTTTCCCGGGGATTCGGATTTCTTGTTCGTCTGGTCATACTTCGGGATATCGACCTTAGAGTTTTTCTTGTCATCTTCTAGCCTGATAAACCTCAGAGCTCTGCTTCTTGATTCGTCTAATGACCTGCATGGAGTCATAACAAGATTATCATAGAAATAGGAGTCCTTTTCTGACCCCAACTTGAGAGCTTCCGCTGCTGAAGCTGGGTTTAGATTCAGAATTTCCAGCGACTCCTTACTAAACCTGGTGATAAAATCTCTCAAGGATTCCCCAGGATTCTGGGTAACCCTATAAAGATCACCTGTCATTTTCTCAAAAGTTCTACTGCAAGAAAACTGGTTATTAATCATGTTAACTAAATGAGAAAAAGAATTGATAGTGTTAGGAGGAATACTCAATAGCCATTTCATGGCTGCTCCAGTTAAGGTGGACCCAAATCCTTTGCAAAGACATGCTTCCTTGATTTCCATAGGGATTGAATTGATCTCCATACGTTCTCTGTATTGTGCGACGTGTTCCTCAGGGTCCGTTGAGCCATCATACAGTTTCATATTTGGAGTTTGAAACCGTTTTGGGATCTGTACGTCACTAATAGATGGCACAAACCGGGATATCCTGTGACTATCAGTGGGAACTTCGGCTATGGGACGGATTACGCCGGGGACATTTGATATCATGTCCCTAAGTTTCTTCAATTCTCGGGCAAAGCCCGGACTTATGCCTGCATCCTGCAAAAATCCTTGATTAGCATTAAATGGAATCGTATTCAAAGAGTTACCCTGATTAACATTCTGAGGAACGGTCTGGGCTATGTAGCTTGTATTCCCAAACATAGCATTCCCAAGGTAAGTGAGCGGAGCAGTTGGAGTGTTAGCTTGCATCGGGATAAAGTCTCCCTGGTATATGTCAGAGGATCCTGGGGCTGCAAAGCTTGAGCTAATCCTGAAGATACCGCCTGCTGAAACAATCCTGAGGATCCAGACCCTTGCGGTAATCCTAAGGATACCGCATGTTGATAAGGAACTGAGGATCCTGTCTGATGATATAATCCTGAGGATCCAGACTGTTGGAACAATCCTGATGATCGAGACTGATGGAACAATCCTGAGGATCCTGCATGTTGAGAAGGCCCAGCAGATGATGAATACGGGTATTCTTGAGATCCGGATAAGTGCAATCCCGCAGACCCCAAATGCTGGAAAAATGGGGGTCCAGAGCTGTACGCCGTGGTCGACTCTGGATGCACCAATCCTGAGGATCCTGGAGGAGTGAAATCCAGAGATCTCAGGATTAGTGGTGTGAATTCTTCCACCGACTTCTTGGCTTTCTTGAAATCTTCCAGTTCCCTCACGAGCATCTGGTTGGTCTTGTTCTGGCGATCCATCTGTTCCTGTAGCCGTCTGTACAAAGACAGAAGGTCGTTGTTGGACACCATGATGGGATCCTGGGAAGATGGTTTGGATCCCGAGAATACAGGAGTAGCAGTCTTCTTTTGGACGTTATCTGGCTTCTTCGGGATGCCACCAGCAGGAGGAGGCATGGGTGGCCTCCCTGAGGATTCTGAGGCTGCAGCAGCAGATGAAACAATCTTGGGTTGTGAAGACATGTTGTGGATATTGAGAGTAGGGTTTAGTTTGAGAGTGTATAATGATCAAAGCACCGTTTGCCCCACGGTGGGCGCCAAATTGTTTCGGTCAAAAATTGACAAAGCAACTTTTGATCAAATTAGTGCGTGAGGCTAGGTGCTAAATGGTAAAAAGATTGAACACGAGGATATGACACGAGAGAAAAAACCCTTGAATATAATAGTCTTCGTTTCGGTCAAGAGTTTACAACTTAATCTTTAGTCGAATAGCTTCGGTTAAAGATTATGAGCCTAACTTTTGGTCGAATTACGCGTGAATATTATAATCTCCGGCACAAAAAACCCCCGGACGGTGAAAACTATCACCGTCAAGTTTATTAATATCAAAAATGGGTGATTACAAGTGGTGGAGCTGATTAGTGATCGTGAGCTAAGTGTTACAGTGATTGCTAGTAAGCTAGAACGTGAAAGTGTGTGTTCTAATGATATTATCAGCTCATATATATAATAAAAGATTACAACTGTTATCCCGAGAAATCCGCCCTTGTCTTTAATGCATTGATTACGTGGTTTAATGGCTTTGAATGCGAAATTAAGTCTCTTAGCTGTTACTCCTCACGTCTTTGACTAATGCTTTAAGGAGTCAATCGCCATATATGGTAAGTGCGAGTCAATTGCCAAACATGGTAAGTGCAAGATTGATGGTTAATCATTAACCATTTACTTGGCCCTTAATCATAGCTGTTTATAATTCATTCCATATGTTTTATGTAACCACCAACCGTGCAATTAATACCTGCAATTACAAAACAACACCAAGAGAAAAATATCTATTTATTAGCATTAATACTCAGGATACTAAACTTATACGAGAATCCTGAACATATTCGGGATCCTGAGCATAGATTCGACTATAAAATTTGGGCCCTAACACTTCATCATAAGCCTAGGGAGTTTATAATGTTTAGCCTAGCATCTTAAAATCAAACAAAATAATAATATAAGAAATCATGGTGAAAAATAGTAGAAGCGAAAGATTAAAGACGATAAAACCACGTAGTCTTCGATCTTGAACATAGCGCTTCACAGGTTGATTCCTTGCCTTCAAAACTTCCAAATAACTCCAAAATATGCTCCAAGAAACTCCAAATTTGGCTCTAGTTCGTAGGGTATTCTTCTGGTTAAGGTTAAGGGTGTATTTATACTGAAACAGGGCCCAAAACCTGACAGAACGTGAAAACTTTCGGGAAACATAGGATGGCCGCCACCCGCGACCATGAATGGTACCCATGGCCGCGCGAAGCGGCTTACAAATTTAAAAGGGGGGGTTTGAACGACCGGTTCTCCTTCCGGTTCATTTCCTGATGCGTCCTGGCTTCTCGTGTTGGCTCGTTTTGACTCGTTTTTCGCCCTTTTCGGTCACGATCAACTCTCGGAACCTACAAAACACAATAATATTAGTAGTATATAAATCTTAACAAAAAACAAACAAAAACTAATTAAATATTACATAAAATATACATGGCAAACATATATATTTTGCATTTTATCACAGCCCCGTAGTACCCCTTTGGTTAATGGAAGCATTGTTCCAAAATTCCGTCAGCATCTTCTTGCAAATAACTGGGTTTCTCGTATAGCATGAGAAATCCTGCACGTGTTAAGCCCCACAATCATGGACTTGAATTCCTTGTGTACAAGAGTTGGATTATACAAGCATCCGACAATATTGTGAGTATCCACAAATTTCAATGGTGCTTGATCAGCCATGACCGCAACAAACGAGTCAAGCTAATAGTGTATTCATTTAACTGGTAATCACTCAGTATTATAAAGATAATTGACAACTTGACTAAAGAACAAGGACCAAAAATGCAAGTTTAGATAATATTGGTTCTTAATTGTAAATTAATGTCATTTTAATTTAAAATAAGTGGTTTTCGGTCCAAAATTGAGTTTTCTGTCCATAAACTTGGTTTTCGGTCCATGAACTGACTTCTCTGTCCAACAAAGTTCAAGAAAAGTACTGTTTGATCGAGAACCCTTGATATGATTAAGTATCTCAGGAGTTTTCTGTTTGACCCATTGTTTTCGGTCAACCATCCCGAGAACTCAAGATCCCGAGATCTCTAAACATCCTGGACTTAAAACCCTCAAGAAAACTCTTGGTTGCCATCTCGAAATCCGTGTCATCTTCTCTAATCACCAAAAATCACCATTGATAGATAAACCTGCAACCTCAAGAAACTCACAACATTTCAAAACACAACCCACAAACATCATAATCTTTATCCTAAGCAAGGTCCACAACATGATTATCAAAAAGATCCAACTGTTATTTCCATACAGAGAACATTCACAGTGACCCGAAAACCCCTTTTTCAAGTTTTCATTTACCTATTTATCAACATAGATCACGTTAGTTTTTAAAGAAAGCAAGATTGATTAACTTAGAGGCTAGACACTTAAGGGTTTTCGACTTAGAAAGAAAATAATATATTTGAGATTAAAAATAAAAGGACCAATAATGCAGATGTCTTATAGTATTCGTTTCGACCAGAGTAATCATGAGGTAAAAAATAAAATTAATAACAATTAATTGATAAACAAAAATAAAGATAGAAATAAAGATATAGAAAAATTACTTAACACTCGGTCTTCTTGTAATTTTAACATATTTTGGAATCAAATTTCAGTTTCGATAAGCGGGCAGACTTTTATGAAAATATCCGAACATGGAATCATATTGATTAAGATGCTTTCACAACGATTCACTTTCAGCATTATTATGACCTAGATAAACAAGTTGAGAGCAGGTATTAAGATACTTACCATGATTTTCATTGCGTCAGTGATACGAGATAGGTTCAATTAGGCATAAAGCTTAGATGAACATCACTTATGGACCCGTGATGTCTCCTATCTCTTCTCAAAGCGTATTTGGCTTTTCTCATATCACCCCGATTTGACACCAACCCTTAGTGCTTGATTAAAAGATTTTCTATATACAAACAAAAGATTTTTAAGCTTTAAGGTTGAACGTTGGACTTACAAGCCATCCGGACTTACATGCCTTACATTCTGAGTGTTTAGGACTTATTTGAATGCCCCACCCTTGTAGTTCTAGTTTGACTCTTTAAGCTTTTGAAAAACGAAATTTAGTAACACAATATTATATATATCTCACATAAGCAAATTTTTTTTAAAATCAAAGGCATAATAATTTTGTGATCAAGACACTAACGAGCTCGTGTATGCTTGGGTAATTACATTTCTGCCTATCATTCGGAGCACTTCAAGTTTTACGCATCATGGAAAGCTGCCATGCAAATCAACGACTGTTCTAAAGCCTTTTAAGCCTAGTAACTTCACACGTTAGGCACACAAAATCAATTTTACTATCATTTTCTAAATGTTGGATCAATTTTCATTTGAAAATATTTTAAGCTTCTAAAAAGCTTTTAACTGAATAATCATATCACTGCCTAGTAGAGTTACAAAAGACAAATTTTGAACTCAGTCGCCCCAGTCCCTTTTAGTTTTTAGGTAAATGGCTATCATGTATGTCTACAATTAGATAACATGACCAAACACATATAAAAATACATGTCCCTCAAACTTTGAGTAACCGGCATAATTTTAAGCGAAGGAATTAAAACAAAACACACACACCACAATCGCCCCAGTTACTTTCAGTCTTTAGGTGTATGGTTATCATGTATGTCTATAAGTAGATGACAGGACCAAACATACACAAGTATATGTCCTTCAAACTTTAATAACCGACGTAATTTTAAGCGGGAGTGTAAAATTAATGTTTTTTGTTAATAATAAAACACACACACACACACTTTTTGAAATTATTTAATTTTCTCCCCCTAAATTTGTGCAAAATTTTTAAAGAAAAATAAAATATTTATGTACAAATTTAACCTCAAAAAGACTCAATCATCAAAATGAAGCATTTTAAGAAACCCCACAAGCACATTAAATCTGGCTGTTCTGACCGGTTTTGTAAATAAGTCCGCCACATTATTATCAATGTGAACTTGCTCAATATGAATTAATTTACAGTCGTAATAGTCATTAATAAAATGAATTTTAATTTCAGTGTGCTTGGTTTTTGAATGATGAACAAGAATTTTAACAATATCAATCGCAGCATCATTATCACAAAAGATTGGGTTGTCAAGAAATTGAAAACCGTAATCCAACAATTGATGCTGCATCTAGATAACCTGTGAACAGCAGGCTGACACAACAACATACTCAGCCTCGGCAGTGGACGTAATGTGACATTCGTGACAAAACGAGGTATACTATACTCACTACGTAGCGAGTAAACGATAAATCGGTTAATTCGTAGTGCTTAAACGAGTAACTGACTGATACAGATTATGACCTGTATATATACTGAGGGGTCATATACGAGTTATATATATATATATTATAGTGGCTAAAATATTGATATTTAGGCCCCGGTACGTTTAAAACCATTTAAACGAAAAAGTTTTCGTTTGTTGATACGCTATAAGTTTAAACACAATCGTTAACATCAAAACGAGCATTGTAGCATCCGTTAAGCCGAAAAAGATTTATAAAACACTTATATGACATGTTCTAAGCAATTCGTGAAAAAATTTTGGATTTTACAACGAATCAGTACGTTTTTCTTATTTTACAAAAATAAGCTGAAAAACACTCGATTTCACGCTATTTCTCACACCCGAATTAATTTTCTTGCGAAACACCGGACCCGAATTAAATTTTGGACCAAGAATTAAACGTGGCACGAAAACCAAGGCACCAATAGGACAAAAAGAGGCCCATTGGGCCCATTCTTTCTTCCGGCCGCAAAAGGGGAAAACCCCCACCCTTTCTAGCATCTTGTATATATTAAACAAAACAAGATAATTTTGGCAAACAAAATCAAGAAGCTTAAATTTATGCTGACCCTCTTTATTCTCCAGCCAAGAATCTACAAGGTATTAATCAAAACTCGTAAGATTTTGCTTGTTTAACAAAGTTTAAACATAGAAAATTAAGTGTTGATTAGTTTTAAACATGTTTAACCATCCAAAAATCATAAAAATCAACAAAAATCATGTTTTGATGTTAAACATGTTTATAAAACAAAAACATATAGATTTTTGGTCAAAAACGCGGATTAGAACATAAATATAACGTTTTTACGGTTTGAAAGTTCGGTTTTGAACCAAAACCGAAACCCTAGTTAACAAGGCTGTTCAATGGATGATTTATGATTGGTTTGATGTTATATGATATGTAGATACACTGAGTTTGAAACCCAGGACCTGGAAAGTCGTTTAAACTATCGAAAATCACCGAAAACCGACAAGGTAATACCGTATTACTCGTTTAGGGGCTGTTTGTTCTTAGATTGTGACGTGCTTGTTTTTAGGTTATGAAACTTTTCATAATAATTAGGGATCACATAATTGAGTCCCTTATCAAATTTGGTAATTTTTCGATAAACGGATAATATTTGGCGAATTTATTACCGTTTATTGGCGTTTATTTGGGAAAACTAGTTAAAACTCTTGAAAAATTATGAAATTTTGTTTGGAACCTATAAATGTTATGGTAAGATCACTGATAAAGTTTGGGATGATTTGAAGATGTCTAAGTATTTTTTGTGCAATTGTGTTTTAATCGAGTTTAAATAGCCGAAAAACGCGCAAAAAGGCATTTTTGCCAAAGAGTTATATTCTGGAGATTTTTCAGGGGCTATGTTATGATATTGAGACCACTTGGAAAAATTATAGGATTTTTCGGATGTCGTTTGGTATAAACGTGTTATTTATTGCTTAATTATAACACATTAAACGAATTTTTATAAATAAATAATTACTCATAAAATTTCTGAAAATATTTTTATAAAATTCTCCATATTTTAATTTATTTTACAAAAATTTCCATATTTTATATATAAGTACATAATTAGTTATGATTAATCAAAGATTTAAACTATATATTGTTTAACGAAACCGGTAGTTTTATGTTTAACGAACTGATTGTTATGTTAAATATCAAAAGTGGTAAAATATCATAGTTTCAAATGAATTTGATAAAAGCGAACTTTTTACGAGAATTCCGGACAAATTGGGTGGATTGTACGCTTTTTGTATAATCAAACCCGTGTGAAAACGGAAACGAACCCTGCGATCAATCCAGATACCGAAACCTTAAAATTCTTTTATAAATTAAATCATTTTATCAATAAATATGTTTACTTAAGTGTATGTGATCTTACCTAATCCCGAACCGCATAAACGATCAACTTGGCTAGGCTCGGAAAACGGTGAAACTGAGTCAAATCTGGTTTTGAATATTTCATCGTGTACAACGTCACAATCTAAGAATATGGTCATGTTCTAGGCCTAACAGCTATACCCAAATTAGTTATACAGCCCGATTTAGCTTAAACGTTGTACTAGTATTAACAGTACGATACCGGTTATAGGATTCAAGCTATAATCGAGACACATTACTTACTGATACGTATTACCAGCTTGAACTACGCAAAGGTGAGTTTCACGACCCTCACTTTCTAAACTGTTTTACGAACTTTTGGGGTGGAAAGCATGTTTACATATACTTATATACTTGAAAACGTGTGATGATGTGATTTATCTAAGTACTAACACTTGAAAGTCCCCACAAACACAAGTGATTAACTTCGTGCCAGTGACGTGTGGATAGTACTATCGGTTTGACAAACCCAACTGAAGGCGCCGGTGGGGTATGCCGGATATACTTGTTTACGCATTTGCACATTGTCATTTATAACTTATTACATTCTGCTATGTGGTGTTAGACATAGTACATACTTGGGGCAAAGTGGCAGTTAAATGCCAACGGGAGTACATGGGCAAGGGTGGCCATGCAGTGTGAGCTGTCTCGGTTTCACTTGTGGCTTAGTATAATACATCATACACATACTTATATACATACGTACTGTGAACTTTATGAACTCGTATACTGATTTGTTCGTACTCGTGAAACTTGAAACTCACCAACTAGACGTAGTTGACCCGTTTTAACATGCTTTTCAGGTAAGCCGAAGTTGGAATGAATTGCTTACGTGCTTGGTGTTAGAAGTAAAGTTGAATAGCTGTGAATAGACGCAAATACATAGTAATGAATAAGAAGCCGTGAACCGGTTATGTGATTTTCATCTACCAATGTAATATGATGTAAATTAGTTTGTTGAATTTCTTTATAAACAATGTGGTTGATACCAGTGTTATCTGTTACATTCCCGTATTACGCTTCCGCAACTACCTAGTCGGGGTGTGACACGTAAACACCATTTGTTGTTTCTTTCACTGCCATGAAATGAGCTAATCACCCAAGAATTGACATCCAACAGACGTAGATTTCCTGTCAACATCATCTCCACCGTAATTACTATAAGCAAAATCATATAAGTCAAAATCTGAGTTTTTGGGATACCAAAGACCTAGCTTCAGTTGCCCTTTCAAATATCTAAAAACACGTTTAATAGCAATTAAATAAGAGAGTTAAGGAATAGCCTGGAAACGGGCGCATTGACAGACATCAAACATGATGTCAGGGCGACTAGCAGTGATACATCAGGGATCCAATCATTGACCGATAGTCAGTTTGATTTACAGGTTTCCCTTTGGGATCATAAGAAAAAAGAGGTATTTCCGCCATAGGAGTTGCAGTGCTCTTAGAATCTTGAAATTCGAACTTTGCAAGTATATCTTCGGCATATTTTCCTTGATGCAGCAGAATTCCCGTCGAACTCTGACGAACTTGTAATCCCAGAAAAGTTATCATCTTCCCCAACGAACTCATTTCAAATCTCTTTTTCACGACTTCTTCAAATTCAGAATATAGTGAAGTATTGGTTGACCCGAAGATGATATAATCCACGTATATCTGAACCAAGATCAGATCTTTCCCAACGGTTTTAAGGAACAAATTCTGATCGATGGTTCCTCTCTTGTCCATGCCCCATGTTAGGGCACGGAAATTTGACACTGTGGATACGTTATCCTTGCATATGTTTGGATCAGTTATCCTTAGCACGTGTTCCAGATCCTGTCAGGATCAAGGATCCTTAGTTACTGGTATTACTAACGATTGTTTCTCATGTGTAAGTTAATATTCGATAGGTATAATGGCTGGACGACTTGGTCACCTTATATTTCGCTATAAGACACCTTTATGCACGTGATCAAAGAGATGGGAGCAGCTAATGGAGTAGTGCCATAAAAATAGGAGATTAGTTAGCTTTTATCTTCTTTTATTAATGAGATAATGATCAATTAGGGTTACTCTCTGCACATTACACGTTCATCATCAACCTCAGAATTCTCTCTTGCAGAAAACACACACTTAGATATTATTGTATTCGTTGATCAATATCTCCAACTTTGTAACACTATTTTTTACATTAATAAAGTGGTGATGGACGATTTGTCATCACCCAGGGTTTTTTTCCTTTGATCTAATCAAGATCAAGGGGTTTTTCCTCGCAACAAATCACGTTGTTCATTCCTATAGCACTATACCTCACAATTACGAATTTGGATACATTATCATTGGCGGATTTTTATCCAAAACAATTTGGCTCCCACCGTGGGGCAATTGGTGCTATAATCCAGATTACTTCCTATCATTTTTCAATCTTTCATACCCATATTACCATCAATGGCCTCGCAATCAACCTCTGCTTCATCAACCATGCCATCTTCGGTTCCTCTCTCATCAAGAAATTTTCCGCCAATGCCTCCTCCAATCACGGGAGCACCAAGGGCTGCTGCTGCCGGAAGCAAGACGCAACTACCAGTCTTCCAGGGTTCGAAACCACTGCTGCCACTTCGGTGGTTAATTCTAACAATGATGTTTCTGCTATGTTTTCACAGGTCAAAGAATACATGGAGCAGCAAAACAAGACCAATCAGAGGAACCTTCGGAAGATAGAAGACCTCAAAAGGACTAAGAGGCCACCGGAGGATCAGACTCCATTAATGCCTAGGATGTTGGATTTTACAACTCCATGATCCTTAGCTCAGCCTACTCAAGGATCATCAATCCTTCAACAGAGTCTGAATCAGCAAACTCAGGGACCCTCACATCTTCAACAAGGACCGTCTGTCCTTAATCCAGGTTCTATGGGTCAACAGATTCAAGGATCCTCAGTTTTTCAGCAAGGTTCATCCATCCTTAACCAAGGGGTGACGAGTCAACAGGTTCAAGGATCCTCGGTCTTCCAAGGAGGATCATCAACTCTTCAACCAGGATCCTCAGGGTTGTATCTCCAAGGATCCTCCAACTCCCAATCTCAGGGATCCTTCTTCTAGAATCCAGGATCCATAGGAATTCAACACCAGCGATCCTTGGTGGTTCATGATAGAGATATTATCCTCATGCAGACCATCGCCTCGGTGGACCAACTCCAATGGCAGAGGCTTCCTATTTCAGCAATCCTTCTATGATGCCGATGTTCACACAACAAAGAGGTAATGCTTATGATCCTATATCCTTAGATGTTAATCTTGGCTCCATGAAGGGTGCAGGTATCAACCAGGCTATGGCTAAGGAACTTCAAAAGCTTAAGGATATGATATCCAGCGTTCCAGGAGTGGTACCTCCAATTCCAGTAATACCAGAAGGGAGCCACAGGTTATCCAGATTCGCTCCACCTATATGCGATGCGGAGATCCCAAAACGCTTTCAAACCCCCAACATGAAAGTGTATGATGGGACCACCGATCCATAGGAACATGTGGCTCAGTATAGAGAAATGATGGAGATTAATCCAATTCCCGAATGACTTAACGAAGTTTGTCTGTGAAAGGTTTTCGGATCCACGCTAATAGGATCTGCACTTATGTGGCTGCTAAGTCTTCCTCCCTTTTCTGCTACATCTTTTTTCTCATTTAGTTAACTTGTTCAACAGCCAGTTTTCTTGTAGTAGGAAATTTGAAAAGTTAACTAGTGATCTTTATAGAGTTGTCCAACCTCATGATGGATCCCTTAGAGATTTTGTTACGAGGTTTGGCAGGGTGGCCCTAGAAATTCCTAATCTTGATATGGCTATGGCTGTAGAGGCTTTCAAGATGGGACTAAATAGGGGCTCCCCCTTTTATGATGATCTTGTGAAGACTCATTGCAGGACTTTAGATGAAGTCAGAAACATGGCTCTAAGATTCATACGGTTGGAAGATGACAAGAGGATCCAGGAAATATTGGGAGCTCAAGCGAAGCAAGAATCTCCTGATAACAAACAAGGATCCTCGTTCATGAGCAACAACTCGAAGCCATACTCCAAGTTCAACAACCAAAATGTCCGGTCAGTTGAAGAAGGAGATGATGATAAGGACTACCCAAGCCTTTTTGAGTATTACTTCTCTGTAGATACTCATGGTTTAATTTGTGCCATGAAGGATCTAGGAGAGAAGGCAAGGTGGCCCCGAAAGAATGAGAAGTCGACGACCTTCAAAGACAAATCCAAGTGGTGTGCATTCCACGAGGATTTCGGTCATTAGACTGATGATTGTATTGGATTAAGGAGGGAAATTGGTTACCTCCTTAGCAAGCGTCATTTCAAGGAGCTCTTGGGAAGAAAGAAGTCTAAGATCCAGGATCCTGAAGAGGTCCCACAAAAAGCAGCTCCACCGCCGCCGGACGCACAAGTAATTAACTTTATATCCGGGGGCTCAGACATATACGACACTTCTTTCTCCTCAGCAAAAAGACACGCCAAAGAAATTAAGTTGGAGAATGGAGAAAGACCTCTTCCGAGAAGTTAGATCGACGGGCTTCACGTGAAGAAACAAGCTTAAGATTCCCTAATCTCTCTCAACCCGGATCCAAAAACTAAGTGAGCTAAACTTCTCTAACCCTAGTGTTGTGTATTTACAAAATGGTTATGCTCATTGGCGGATCCATGACTTTTTATGAGTGGAAAAAAAATGGTATGATCAAAATAAGTCGGTGTAACACTGGTCGGGTTTTCGCAGAATCTTTTGTCTGCATCGCGCAAACCACGTGATGACATTGCCATCTGCAGACTATTTGTTTTCTCGAATACGTTTCATTAAAAAGCGTTTGTGATGTGCTTAAAACAGTCAATTAAATATTAACTAAATTAACAAGTAATAAAAACTAGACTTACGACTCAACTACACAAAACACCGGCAAGTGAACCGATCAATTGTACTAAAGCTAAATAAGTCCGGAATATCGAACCAACGGGACTCTATAAATTACGTTAATTAACTAATTAGACTCTACTTATGACACGACTATTTATTATTAATATTTAAAGGGGGTTTTTGAACTAATATTAAACTAAGAAAGCAATTAAACAAGTAAACGAGAAACAAGCAACTAAACACAAGATCGAAACCAATCAGAGAAGGAATCTACCTAGGTAAGAATCCCATGTATCAACAATCATCAAGCAATGGACAAAAAACATGATTATGGAAACTGATTTCTAAACATATTCATCTAACAAAACCCTAAGGACCCTTGACTGAATCAAGTGAAATCCCAAAGAACAATTATTAGATTATTAAGCAATCAGTTGAATTGATTTCCGCAAAGTTATCAAATAGGGTTAATTAATAGTATCTAAAGCAAGCAATCTTACGAAACACAAAACTCTAGATGACTTGATAAACTAACATGACATCATGAACAAGGATCAACGCACTAAGCAAGAATATTGTCACAAGTATCCTAGCATGCAATCGACCAAGACACACGAACAATTCCTCACCTCACAGCTATTGGAATTTAGCAAAACATTTAAAACCCTAACCAACTATCAACAAGCTTCTATGATCTAGTAGGCCTATTCAACCATAATAATGAAAACACCAATTAAAGATTAAACATGAACCCTAAGATCTAAAGAACACAATCAATAGAAAACAAGATCCATGTGAAGCTATAATTAACAATCAATCAAGATAATAAACATTCATACGCATCATGAAAACAAAACCAAGTCTTTTACTATTAAATTAACAAACCATAATCAAAACATAAGTCCAAAGCAAAAATCAAGTCTCAAACATGTTCATCAAACCTAGGTAGACATGAAGTCTAGCCTAGCATATTAAAATCAAAATCAAACAAAGTAATAAGAACTGAAAACATGGTGTAACAATAAAGAACGAAAGATTAAAGGCGATAAAACCCGTATTCTTCGATCTTAAACGTCTAGCTCTTCACCGAATGTTCTCGTGCCTTCAAAATCACCAACAAGACTCGAAAATATGCTCCAAAAGACTCCCAAAATCGGCTGGCTGCTTTCAGGTTTTGTCAGGTTTAAGTTAAATTTGTTTAAATAGCGAAAACTAGGCCCGACAATAAGCAAAAACGACCAAACTCAAGCCCAGATGTGCCTAGGCGTCGCGCCTAGGCACTTTAGCCTTCTGCCTAGGCGTAGCGCCGCGCCTCTTTTCCAAGGGGGCCGGTCCGACCGCCCGGTCTGACCGGTTCCTTCCTGATGCGTTCCGGTTCTCCGTTTCGGCTCATTTTAGCTCGTTTTTCGCCCTTTTTAATCACGATCAAACCCCGGAATCTACGAAACATAAAAATGTTAGTAGTATACAAATCTCGACTAAAAACGAACAAAAACTATTAAAATATTAATTAAAATATACACGGGAAACATATATATTTAGCATTCATCCCTGAAAAAGTTTGATGCAGTTGGATCATAATCGGAAAATAAAGTCTAACAAAATATAGGTTAATTTTTAAAGCTCAGAAAAACGCAAAAAACCGTGATCACCGATATTGTTGTCCACTTAAACCCATGCCTTAATCTTTACCGGGACAAATATGATCCAACATTTTTTAACTCGGTGGTTTACACAATTAAGACCCGCTTATTTTCAGCTTTTACCGGACCAAACCACCCCAACTTGACTTAAACCTCAAAATTAGCAGATTTAAAACTTTTATTGCTCTATTTTTTTCATGAATAGTTAAGACGATCAAGGGTATTGTTTATCCACCAAAGCTTAAGCATCAAAGTCTACCAAGCAGCCATTAGATATTATTTAAGGTTCAATTAATTAATAGCTAGTGTTCCCCACAACATGACATACCCCCGTTATCAAGCAACACCCCAAACCCTTCACCATAGGTGAGTATGCAAAATTTCATCTGTAGGGCTAACATGTAGCGTGTCCCTTGTGGTCCGTTTCTTAATGGTAATGAGACGCGAGCAAGGGGGCCCCACATGGCTAACAGCGTGGATGATCAAGTCTGTAATGCATTTGTACTTTTGTACTTTTTGTGATCATGTTTAAAGACTTATGTGGCAGAAATCTGCGGGTTTGCTCTTTTTTTAGCTTTATTTTAAATATTCACAACCCCATTTGGAATTGTGAATACCCAGATGAATAATCGGCATACAGACCCATGGTCTCCGGACCCGGAGCATCCCATCAATACAAGATTTAAGGTTATAAAATCATACGCCGATGAGGGGAAACACTAAACTAGCAGTTTTAAGATTTATATCACAGGCTACACGGCATACTCTAACGTTAAACCTACCCAAGCATCATATGATAACGTATCCAATTTTTTAAACTTTTCAAACTTTTTGATATTTTCACTTTTTCATACCAATAATTGAGGCTTGAGTATGGCTGACCTTTCACTACTTATTTTCTACGGACAAAACGCTTTACCCACAAGAGATTTCCGACCCATTTTATCAAATTGCCCTTTCATTTTCAAGGCTGAGCCTACCGACATATCCCAAGTTAAGTGCGCTTTCTTTTAATTATCTCATATTATTAGTAGTTTGAAAAACCAATTTCCGATAAGCATCATCATCTCCCACTTTAACGCAAAAAAAACTAACTTCAAGGGACATTTTTAAACATTTTTTTATCAAATTTTTAAAATTTTTTATTTTTTCAATTTTTTATTTTTTATTTTTTTTTTAATTTAAAGCAAAATTAAACTACGACTCAAATATCCTATCCCCACACATAAATTATGCATTGTCCTCAATGCAAGGATAAGGACGACGCAAAAATAAAAAATAAAATTAAAAATAAAGTCGGACTACAAAAAACTAAAAACCTAAAAATAAAAACTAAAGCAAAATAAAAATAAAAAGTTAACAGGCTAGATAATGGAAAAGACTTAGCTGGTAATTTGCGCATGAAATATGCCAATGTCTTCTTCCATGAACGTAAGCAGCAAAACAAAACAAACAAACATATCTAAAAATATATCTTATCGTAATGATAGATATTAAGCAATCAAAGTACTTCACTCAACCCACAAAGTATAAAACTTGAATAATTACGAGCAAATAAATAATAAAATATAAAGTATACGGCTCCAATGAAACTCTATCCCCACACTTGTTCGTTTCAATATACTCAACCTCGGGGATCTTCTCTTCTGGCTCACTCAATCTTCAATCTAGCAAAACTCAAAAACAAAGAAAACTGGCACCCCTTGAATTCTCGTAAATTCCTCTCTCCATGATGGTGATGATTCCTTGGAACGACTCGACGACGCAACGAAACAAAGAAATTAAAGTAAATGAAAAATCTACAAACTCTACACTTGAGTTTTCACTCAAGACCCCATGCTATGCGAATCACGTGGCTGACCGAGTGGAGCTTCCTCCACCTCGGTAAAACTCCAATGCCCTCAAAGATACCGAATCACGACCCGACCATTCATCAACCTTAATCTTCTTCTTTCTAACTCCACGAACCCTTTCAAACTTTCGCTTTCCACCACCAATTTCTCTAACATGATTTACCGTTACCCGAGAACTCGAAACCTTTCGCTCCTTCCCCACACTTAAACTTACAGAACGGGAACAATCAAGACTAGGATCCATGCCCGAGATAAATGATTCTATCGAATAAACTGGATGACATGGATCAATGAGACCGTCTTGACCACTCGGATGTCTCATGGACTTAGCCAAATAAGTGGCACTATCATCACCGGCTCTAAGAGTTATCTTGCCTTCAAACACATCAATGATTGCCCTAGCGGTACGTAAGAATGGACGACCCAAAATAATAGGAACTCTCTCGTCGGCCTCCATATCTAAAACAACAAAATCCACGGGAAAAACTAAATTATCTACCTTCACGAGCAAATTCTCCACGACACCCCTCGGATACTTAACGGAACGATCGGCTAAAGACAACGCCATACGAGTAGGGGTGAGCTCTCCGAGGCCTAACTTTTCATACAAAGAATACGGCATGAGGTTTATGCTAGCTCCAAGATCGGCTAATGCTTGACACGTCGTATCACTTCCAAAAAGATATGGGATGGTAAACACACCGGGGTCAGGTATTTTATCCGGTACTTTATTAAGAACCACCGCAGAAGACTCTCCATTTAGCGGTACAGTCGATAGCTCCTCCAACTTATCCTTTCGTTTAAGAAGGTCTTTCAAAAATTTGGCGTACTTAGGCATATGTTGAAGAACTTCGACGGACGGGAGGTTGACATTCAATTGGCTAAATATATTAAGAAAATGCCCGTAATCTTTCGTATATTGTTGATTCTTTAGACGAGCGGGATACGGGACATAAGCAGGGTTAATGATGTATGGTGGTGGTGGTCGGACTCCAACCGAGTTCTTTTCAACTAGTGGCTCAATAATTAGTGTTGTACTTTGTGACTTACCCGGAGCCTCCATCTCTATTTCCTCATCCACCAACTCGTCCTCCCCATTTTTCTCAACTTTTCTACTAACTACTTCCGGACCAAAAACCCTACCATTACGAGTGGAGATGGCCTTCAATTGAGCAGCCAGATTAGTTTGAGGGATACCCGAAAACTGACCTGGGGGCCTTTCTTCTAAACGACGAGCAATGTCACCAACAGTTCTTTGAATATCGAGAATAGAAGATTGTTGATTCTTGAAGAGCAAATCTTGTTCGGCTAACTTTTTCTGTGTAACTTGATCTCTATCCAAGATTAGCTTCATCATCTCTTCCAAACGCCCAAGTCCACCGTTCGAATCCTGCACATTATTTTGAATATTAGTACCATCAGTTTTATTATTATTAAAATACTGACCTTGTCCTTGATTAGAAGAGTTTTGAAATCCGGGTGGTGCACCCGACGGACGCCAGTTAGCATTATTCTGATTCGGGTTCTTGTAGGTATTCCAACTCTGATTATTGTTGTTGCAATTGTTGGGAAACCTATTATGACCAGCAACAAAGTCGACCTGTTGATTCATCACCGGGCACTCCAACGTACCATGTCCACCTCTACAAAACTCACACCTAACCTCTCGGGTTAGTGATTCTAAAGCAACAACCACACTAGTATCCAGATTAACCTGGTGTACACCTCGAGCAGATGAGGATGTACTGCTAACGGGAGTGGAATTCCCGCGTCGTGGCCCTTTGGCAAGGTCCGATTGAGCGAAGCTCTCAAACATCTCGTTACATTCGGCGACATTCTTCCTAGCCAGTAGGCTTCCTCCTGCGGCCGTGTCGAACCGAACTTGGGTTTCGTAGTTCAACCCATTGTAGAATTTCTCCACAAGAGCCCATGGTGTGAGACCATTTTGTGAACATCGAGACAACAAGCTCTGAAAGCGCTCCCAAGCATGACAATATTGCTCATTCGGCTCCATGTGAAACGAGCGAATCTGATCGCGAAGAACAGCTGCTTTAGCCGGTGGGAAGTATCTCTTGATAAATGCAGAACGTAGTGCTTCCCAAGTAGTGAACGTGCCAGGTGGCTGCGTGTCAAGCCAAGTAGCCGCTTTACCTGTAAGTGAAAAAGGAAAAAGATGTAAGAAAATAGCATCTTCAGTAGCACCTTGCAAATTAAAAGTTTTAAGAACGCGATAAAGTCGGTTAATATGAGCCGGTGCATCCTCGTCATCGTTCCCATGAAACTGATTAGATTGGACGATATTGTTCATGATGTATGACGGAATCTGCCACGAGTTGGGGTTGTTGATCTCGGGAACGACGATGCATGATTGGTTTCCTGTCAAGCCATCGAAGGCTTGAGCAGCAATTGTCCTATTGTCGGCCATTTGAACGTCTGGCTGACTTCTCGGGCTTTCTGGTGGTGAACTTTGCGGTGATGATTTTTGTGACGAACTAGCCTCGGTCTTGAACTGAGAAAAATCCAGATTAACCAGTGGTGGTCCTTGCGAACGAAGATGTGGCATATACCTGAAAGACGCAACAGACCAAATAAGTAGACTAAAAATAAAAAACTAAAACAAAAATAAACTAAAACTTAATTAGACTCCTACGATTCAAACGGAAATAAAACAAATAGCACGTATGTAGCAAGTAAGTCCAAGTATAGCTATTAACGCAATCGCCAAGAGTCCCCGGCAACGGCGCCAAAAACTTGATGTGCTTAAAACAATCAATTAAATATTAACTAAATTAACAAGTAATAAAAACTAGACTTACGACTCAACTACACAAAACACCGGCAAGTGAACCGATCAATTGTACTAAAGCTAAATAAGTCCGGAATATCGAACCCACAGGACTCTATAAATTACGTTAATTAACTAATTAGACTCTACTTATGACACGACTATTTATTATTAATGTTTAAAGGGGGTTTTTGAACTAATATTAAACTAAGAAAGCAATTAAACAAGTAAACGAGAAACAAGCAACTAAACACAAGATCGAAACCAATCAGAGAAGGAATCTACCTAGGTAAGAATCCCATGTATCAACAATCATCAAGCAATGGACAAAAAACATGATTATGGAAACTGATTTCTAAACATATTCATCTAACAAAACCCTAAGGACCCTTGACTGAATCAAGTGAAATCCCAAAGAACAATTATTAGATTATTAAGCAATCAGTTGAATTGATTTCCGCAAAGTTATCAAATAGGGTTAATTAATAGTATCTAAAGCAAGCAATCTTACGAAACACAAAACTCTAGATGACTTGATAAACTAACATGACATCATGAACAAGGATCAACGCACTAAGCAAGAATATTGTCACAAGTATCCTAGCATGCAATCGACCAAGACACACGAACAATTCCTCACCTCACAGCTATTGGAATTTAGCAAAACATTTAAAACCCTAACCAACTATCAACAAGCTTCTATGATCTAGTAGGCCTATTCAACCATAATAATCAAAACACCAAGTAAAGATTAAACATGAACCCTAAGATCTAAAGAACACAATCAATAGAAAACAAGATCCATGTGAAGCTATAATTAACAATCAATCAAGATAATAAACATTCATACGCATCATGAAAACAAAACCAAGTCTTTTACTATTAAATTAACAAACCATAATCAAAACATAAGTCCAAAGCAAAAATCAAGTCTCAAACATGTTTATCAAACCTAGGTAGACATGAAGTCTAGCCTAGCATATTAAAATCAAAATCAAACAAAGTAATAAAAACTGAAAACATGGTGTAACAATAAAGAACGAAAGATTAAAGGCGATAAAACCCGTATTCTTCGATCTTAAACGTCTAGCTCTTCACCGAATGTTCTCGTGCCTTCAAAATCACCAACAAGACTCGAAAATATGCTCCAAAAGACTCCCAAAATCGGCTGGCTGCTTTCAGGTTTTGTCAGGTTTAAGTTAAATTTGTTTAAATAGCGAAAACTAGGCCCGACAATAAGCAAAAACGACCAAACTCAAGCCCAAATGTGCCTAGGCGTCGCGCCTAGGCACTTTAGCCTTCTTCCTAGGCGTAGCGCCGCGCCTCTTTTCCAAGGGGGGCGGTCCGACCGCCCGGTCTGACCGGTTCTCTGTCCGGTTCCTTCCTGATGCGTTCCGGTTCTCCGTTTCGGCTCATTTTAGCTCGTTTTTCGCCCTTTTTAATCACGATCAAACCCCGGAATCTACGAAACATAAAAATGTTAGTAGTATACAAATCTCGACTAAAAACGAACAAAAACTATTAAAATATTAATTAAAATATACACGGGAAACATATATATTTAGCATTATATCAGTCTGCACAAACTCTTTTTGGTGCAGACTTGGCCCATACACTTTTGAGATCTTCTAAGATCTGCAGATGGTTAAAACACTACACCCTACCAACACAAGGTCCACCACCACCCATCATTCGCCACCACCCACCCTCGTTCGCCACCACCCCCGTCCACCACCACCACCCACCGTCTGCCACCCACCATCATCGTCCGCCACCACCCACCGTCCATCGCCACCCACCACTACCACTATCACCATCCAGCACCACCACCACCCACTACCACAGTTCGTACACCACCACCAGCTTATTTTAGCAATCTAAAGACGTAAAAATAAACAGTCTTCTTCTTGCAGACTGCAGATGTTTGATTCACCCCTTCTTCTACAGACGTCTGCAGATATGGTTCGCAGACTGTAGACATTTTACCTATTAAAAAACAAACCCTAAGGAACATGCACATTCATGCATTAGGTTTTTCCGTTTTTATGTTTATATATCTATACCATATATAATATAGGAGTGAGGGACCTCTTAAATTTTAAGAGGTACCACTCTTGTTGCATATTGTATAAGTAGCAATGCATAGAATTTTAAAAATATAGGGGTAAAATAGTCTTTGCATATCCAAAAATAATATGCAATAGTGGTCCTTCAACTTCAATCAAAATTTGTTAATATATTAAATAGTTACATATTTTCCCCCTAATTATTAACCAACTACTCCCACCACATTTTAACGCCCATAACTTTTTCACGCGTTAATATTTTTTCTATAAAATTACACCATAAAAACGAGCATTTTATTATCTTTACTTTGAGTATGGTATTGCTATAGTTTATTAATTTTTAAAATACTAACATGTTACATGATTACCAGCTATTACCGGAAATGAATCGGGCATGTTCGACTAATGGTGTTGAAGCGGGTTAGGGTTGGAACAGATTAATACAAAAGGGGTTAACTTATTCATGTCGGGATGAGTTTAGATCGAAAGGGTTCATGTCAAAACGGGCTCTGGGTTAAAACGTGTTCAGGTCGAAGCAGGTCCGTTAAAAAGAATTAGGTTAAAAGTAATTTATTTGAAATTATTATGCATTTCATCTTGGCTTCTTTCTTGTCGCCATCTGTTATGCGCGTTCAAGCATCAGTTACGTGGATGATATTGTTTATACATACCAGGTTGCTCGCGTATAGTCATTATCTGGAGCGATTATTGGCACCGGTTACACGCCCGATGCCACGTTAAATGCATACCGCCATTGGGTGACGCACGTGCCGTTGCGAGGTTACAAACATACTATCACAGGTTGTGTTTGTACGTACACCGCTGCATCGCGCGGGCAACTGGCTAGTATTTTATTAAAGTTGTGTTTTAAACAAACATAAACGGTGACTAGTAAATCATATGAAACAAGAGTAATGTAATCACCCGAAACTTGAGATCAACTACAAATAACCAGATCTGTGACAACACAAAAACCATCACCCACCCGCATTGGCTACCATGTCTTGTTGATTGAATGCATAAAACTTTCGTTAATGGATTAAATGTAAACTAAGGGGGTGTTTGGTACAGAGAATGGAAAAGGAAAGAAAATAGAAATGGAAATGGAATTGTAGAGAAAGAGAATTGGTATGGAGAATGAGAATCATTTCTCTTGTTTGGTACACGAGAAAATAAACAGAGAACTCTACCATACCCAACCCCACATCCACCCAACCTGACACCACTCACCACCGCAGCCCCACCACCACAGCCCCACCACCACCAGCACCACCACCACAGCCCCACCACCACCACCAGCCCCACCACCACAGCCCCACACCACCAGCACCACCACCACAGCCCTTTCTTCAACCACAACCCACCACCACCGGCTGCCGCCACTAAATCCCCTTCTTCAACCATAGTACACAAGAAATTAAAAAGATTCAAATTTTTGGAACATAAGATATAGAAAAAGGAGGCTCAGATCTGTCATCACTGCCTCTTTAGAGATTTTGTGGTGGTGGTTGTGGTGGCGATGATGATGATGATAATCAGAAGCCACCTGCGACCACCGCCGATTTCCACCACCACTGTCACCCACCTGCGACCACAATCACCCGACCATCTGAAAACCCTAACCTACCACGAACCACCACTTGAAACCCTAATCTCCGTTCACCCGTACCACCTGCAACCTACAACCGGTTACCATCTCTGTGTTCACCACTGTGAACGGCGGAGACGGGGTGGTGGTTGCAGACTTGGAGACGAGGTGGCGGTTGCAGACTTGGAGACGAGGTGGCGGCCGGAGACGAGGTGGTGGCCGGAGACGGGGTGGTGACATGCTATGAGGAGGCTGCTGAGAAATGGATTTCTCTTTGTTTTAAAGAGAAATGGAATTCTCTAGTTTTAGAGAAATAGAAAGAGAAATAGAAATGAAAAGTGGAAAACAAACAAAAGAAATATTTCTAATTCCATTTCTCCCCAATCAAATCCCTCTACCAACACCCCCTAACATTCGTACGTAAAACCGATTAAAAGTAGATTTTTTATTTTTTATTTTTTATTTATTTTTTTCAAATGCAGAGTATAATCACTGTCGAGGTTCTTAGCAATCTCATGCCAACCAGTGAAAGGGGACAATGTCCACACTTACTACACCAACATGACAGTCTTTTAACTATACTAAGGTGAGATTGGAGTTTACTTCTAGCCACACATGCTTATAGTCTAGTATACCTTTGTTCATATGCATTTCAATATGAAGACGCAAGTTATATGAAGGACGCAAATGCATTTTATATGTAAATACGTGATCGAGGTCTAGAACAACGGTATCACGCCTCATATTTGAGATTTGTTAATCGGTTCAGTTATTAAAAGAAAAAAAAAGCAGTTAACCGAAACCGAACCGAAAAGTTGGTTTATTCAAAATATTAGTCGCCGGTTAATGTTTAGGTTCCGTTTTATGCTAACCCCTAGTTAGCGTTGCAGACAGTTTAATAATGACACCGAGTACTCATGTAAAATTACAACCGAAACAAGGTACAATCTGCAATGCATATGGTCAAGAAACAAAAGTTGAGCGAAAAACATGAACTTGTAAATAACCTTACTGCCAAGAAACTATGATTTTCAGATATAAGCATATGACTATTGTTAAAGAGCATGAAGATAAGTAATAAAATGTGAACAAAAAAAACTGTGTCTTGGTATTTTACAACCAAAACTTTACTTTTCATTTGCCTTTCTTAGCAATCCATTTTGTACCTAATAATTAGTCTTCATGATAAAAAAAGAAAATCCAAAACATTCTGCCACCATCAAAGGACTTACAAAATGCATGGTTGGTTGTCTTTAAAACCATGAAAAATATACAGATCATCATCATGTAATGTACCCCACTACGAGTTATCCCTCGGTGTTGGTTATCCACCGACAGCCTACTTCTTTACCCTCAGCCCTCACACAAAGTTTAATGAGATCCATGCCCTCTTTGCTCTTTAAACTCTCAAAGCTTACCAAACTAGACCATCGACTCGGAGAAACTTCAAACACGACCTTGTAGGTCCGAGTTGGATCCAACTCAAACTCCTCCTTTAGTTTCTCCATAACATTTTCAAATGTGGATGAGCGTGGGAGGTCGAGTAGCAAGGTTTCGTTTCTATAAGTTGCTAAAATGGCTAAATCATCAACTTCCAGATTTGATTGACTTGAGTCACTTTGACCCGCAATAGACTTTCTCTTCATACCCGCCACAGTCCTTAATTCATTTGATGCTTCGTTTCCTTGGGAAACCTTCACATAACCTGAACTATCAGCATCTACCACAAGTAACTCATCACCAAGTTGTTTGCCAGAAACAAGCTTGAAATTTGGCAAATACTTGTTTAGTGTCAACAAGAGAGTCTCCAACAAGATCATATGGTTACGATTGCGGGGCCAAAAGAACTCAAATAAATAGTCACGATCGCCCGTGTGAGGGCTCCTCAAACATATCACAAAAGAAGCACATTTGGTATCGGAAGAGAGTAGCGCCAATAACCCCCTACCATCACTCAGCTTACAAATGTTTCTACACAAGTGCGGTTGATAAGTTTGAAGCGCCTTCCCCAGAAGCCCCTCCCCCCTTTTCAAAGGAATTGCATCAAGCTTATCATAAAAATCCCTAATGGGAGACACTGAACCAGTGGAATACCGACCCAAATTCACCAAAAGCATTTGATCATTCCCGCTCCCAAACAATGTCCAAACTTGACCAATAGTCAAGCGATGTGTTTCACAAGCCATCTTTAACGCCTTTTCAGTTTTGACTTTGACAGGTTCCAAGTCACGGGATATAGCCTGTTTAAAGAGACTAAAGTAGTTAGACGACATTATGCAAACCATTGACCATTCAAAAACATAAGCACGGGTGGGTTGGTTTGTTTGTTTGTTTACCGTGTATGGCCAACTCCCCTGTACATGATAGATACTCATACCCACTTTCTGTAAAAAAAACAGCAGTCATATAGCAGGTTAAAGTAACATGTCGATACTTGATGATGGTTTTTAAGCTAGTGAAGTGCGTAATAAAACTCATGCATACCTCCAATTCACGTTTCATCTCATTGAATACGGGAAGAAGCAGCGAAGGACGCTTCATAGAGCACTCAACAACACCCAAACATTCGGAAGAAGAAGCATAAAACACGGGGAGCATAACGCAACACGTCAAATCACATTCCAAAGCAACATCCACCAACGGGGACCCCGACAAAGCCCTCATATCCAGAACAACCTCTGGATAATGATTAACGAATGCAGCGATGACTGGACCACCGCTTATGATCCAGTCAGGGCGGCGGACATCTCCTCCTCCCTCGTCAAGACTATAGTGATACCTAGTAGAGCATACCCTATATTTGTATAATAGACGGAGCAGCGGAAAGGCATCAGCGTTTCGGACACGGGTCGCCAAAACTGAAAAATGATGGTCTTGAAGGGAAAGCATTTGACACCCTCAAACGCAGAATGTAACTTCAAGTTAAGCTCCTCACCACCTGTTCCATTGATTATTCTTAGAATCGCCATCTATAATATAATTTCTTCTATTATATAATTATAAATTATAACTAAATAATCACCATCGTAAGTTTCAGATTCACTTGTCCAAGCAGCCCGTCTATCGAATTTCGACAAATCTCTGGTACGGATCTCCCTCATCTTCAAATTTGTTTTGTGGATGGAAACCCTAACCTAAGGTCCAATTTCAGTTGCGGAACCTGATAACGAAAGAAAATAATAATACTAATTAATAAAGAAGTTATATTATATTATATTAATAGCCTTTAGTTTGTAAAATTAGTTTCCAAAAAATAATATTAATAATATAATAAAATAAAATAAAAAGATGGACCCAACAACCAAAAATTATTTTTTATCGATTTCGACACAATTGCAACATTTATATCAATGACAAAAAGAGGCGATTCAAAAGGTCCAACCGGTGAATAAGCTAGATCGCAAAGAAGGTGGGGCATTTTTGGATATGGGCCCATGTAACCATTTTAAATATACGGTACCGAGCCCACGATAGGATGCTAAAAGCCTAAAACACCTAAAATCATTATGTATACACAAACAACCCCATCTGCCCTCTTTTCAAGCCGGCATGTAATTGAACCCACACAAGTGTCACTATAATATGCTGAGAAAGTAGAAAAGTAAAAAAAAAAATGTCACATTATATGTTGAACAATGGAGACAGTTTATGTGTTTAACACTCACACACTTTATCAAACGCCTGGCAGGTATCTGCAGAGTTGTGTACGTAGAGATGACTTTCTTTTATGACATACTAGGCTAAATGCCTGTGTGATACACGAGTAAAAAAAAGAAAATGCAAAAATATACAAATATAACATAACACATTAAATTTGATATTATACTTTATTAAGGATTTATGATAAGACAAAAAATAAATCATAAATAAAGTCACTAATAAGAAGATTTGTCAAAGTTGTGTAATAATACTATGTTTACAATCATTTTACCTTTGTTATAAAAAATTCAATTGTTTGTTTTATTTGAAGGTGAATATGTAAGCAAATGCATTAAGAAAAGCAAAAACACATTAGCAAATACATTAACATATAAGAGCTACATTAAGAAATAGAGATTTCTAGTTAAAACTAAAACAACAAATACATTAACATATAAGTGTTTAAACCATACTATGAACATCAACACAGCAAAGTCAAAAGATGTTTCAACATAAAACATCAAAACATAAAACCAAACCATTCAAACTTGTCTTGACAATTAGCAAAATAAACTTTTCTTTTCCACATTCATTTTAAACATCAGTTGTACCGATTTCATTTAATGAAGAACTTTTGAAACCAACATAGATACTTCATTGCAGTCGTATTGAAAGTTGCATTCATGACCGTCCTCTAACGCGCTTGCTTTCATGACTGTATAATCACGCCGAGACAAGTCCAGATCCTTTAGGGAGGTGATGCTACCGAGTGCAGACAAGCTATATAGAAATATAGATGTTTATCAATAAATGTTTAAAAATGTATTAACTATGTTGAAACATAAAAAGGAAAACAAAATATGAAGAGAGAATAATATGAAGAACTCAGTGAACACGAGGGAATGAGAAGAGGGTTTGTAGAAATATGATGGAGAATGAGTAAATGTTGAAAAGTAAAGCAAAAATGCATTTTAAGTATGCATAAAAAGCATGAAGTTGAATCTCTATTGTTAAACATGTAAGGTTAGAAAAAGTGAAGTCCTAGTAAAAAAATGTAAGGTCAGATCCCCCTATATAAGTTAAAACCTTATTGATTGTAACAAAAGAGAAAAGCATATTTTGAAAGAATAAATTGAAGTTATTTGAAGGATGACCGCATATATGAAGAACTTGTGAAGTTTTTAGGGTTGCCACTTTTTTACTTATTTGGTGTAAAGTTTAGAAAAGGTTTGAATAATAGATATGTGCATGCCAACATAAATAGTTGACCAAAAAGTAAAATTTATAGGAGTTGGAAACCTCAAACAGTTAACTCATTTGAGGTTTTATATGTGTGGTCAATTCAATTTCGAATTTATGAAAAGACAAATGAGATTAATGGTAATGTTGAATTTCAAATCTGTGTTTTAAAGTAACTTTTCGAGTTTCCAGTTCGGTTTCGCTATTTCATGTACCGAAAAATGGAAAAGTGAGCCAAACCTTTAAAAACCGAAAAAACCAGTTTATGTTATTGAGTTTAATAAAAGACTAAAAAAATTGAAACCGAACTAAACTGGTGAAAATTGAAAACCGAACGGTTTTAGTAACCCAAAAACCAAACTTTGTATAAACATATAAAGATAATTACTTGAGCAAGGGAACCACCGATCAGCATGCCAAGCAAGAGGAGAAGTCATATGAGCACGAAAATACCAAAAATTGCATTACGGGTCAACTCGAAACATCTCGGGATCAAAGATAGAATACCTGAAATCAAAATATTTAAAAAAATAAATCCCTTTTTTATTTAATAACAAATAGTTTATGTTTTTTCAAACATCCGAGTTTCCGGTTCAGTTTCGATAGAGAGAATACAAATAAGACGTCTAAACAAAACTTCAGTCTAAAAATATATTTATTGATTATATAATGAGTGTAACAAAACAAAAAAGGCAGATTTTGATTGAGAAAGATATATCAGTTGTAAAGCTATTTTAAGAAAACCGAATATATAAATAAAGTTTGAAGTATTGTAAGGGTCATACCTTTAATTTGAACTGAACCAAACCTTTAAAAACTGTAAAATACCAGTTTTTGTTATTAAAATTTTGTTTTATAAATTTATTAAAAGAGTGAAAAAACCAAACCAAACTCATTGTGAAAATCGAAACCGAACAATTTTAGTAACCCAAAAACCAAACTTTATATAAACATATAAAGATTATTATTTGAGCAAGGGAACCAACGATCAACATCCCAAGCATGAGAAGAAGCCATATGAGCATAAAAGGTACTAAACATCGCTTAACGAGTCAACTCGAAACGTCTCAGAATCAAAGCTAGAGTTCATGAAATCAGAATATTTAAAATTATATAAATCCATTTTTATTGAGTAACAGATAGTTTGTGGTTTTTCTAACAACCGAGTTTCCGATTTTTTTCGGTAGTTCATGTACCCGAAATTGGAAAACTGAACCAAACCTTAAAAAACCAAAAAACAGTTTTTGTTATTAAGTTTATGAACCAAACTCGTTGTGAAAATCGAAAACCGAACGCTTTTTGTAACCCAAAAACCAAACTTTGTATAAGGATATAAAGATAATTACTTGAGCTAGGGAACCAACGATCAACATCCCAAGCAAGAAGAGAAGCCATATGAGCATAAAACATTACGTTACAGGTCAACTCGACACGTCTCGGAATCAAAGCTAGAATTCCTGAAATCAAGATATTAAAAAATATAAAAGGTTTCGGTATTTCATGTACCGAAAACTGAACCAAACCTATAAAAACGTAAAAAACCAGTTTTTGTTATTGAATTTTTGTTTTACAATTGCAAATTCAAAGTAAGGGTTTTACTTTTTTTTTCCAAATGAGAGAGCAAATGCTACTAATGGTTTTGATAATTCCAACCCATATACGCTTCTTGCAGTTATCTCATTGTTCTTTACACCCTTTGCAAATGTCTAATAATACAAATCAATAAATTATAAAGAAAATTAAGTTGGTGAAAAGTATTCAGATCTCAAACATAAATATATTTTTACTTACGTATTTTGAATGATAAGGGTGCCTAAAAATGAAATGTTCGATGGTGATGGCTTTTACATAACGGCATCCAACGTAACACCACTCAGTTAGGGTTTGACCGATTCATCAGATGAGCATCGCATTTGGTTGTTTGTGAAGCCTATAAAAAAAGTGAAAGAAAAGAAAGTCATAACATAATAATCAAAGTAATGATACTGATTAATTTCAATAAATTTTAACAAATGAACCAGATATGAAGTTTGACCAAATACTCATACCATATAATTATGTGTTCGTCAAGTTAGAATTTGACCAATTCATTATATGAGCATTCAGTTTGTTACATAGTTTTGGTTCCCAACATAGTTTTGTTTTGATTTAATACGTATATATTAGTTTGTTACATTTATTATATTTTTTAACATTTAGAGTCTTCTAATTGAAATGGATAGGTTTTTAGTTGCGTTGGACGGAGTCCTAGTCGAATAATAGTATATGGTTCCAATTTCCTCCAATTAACTTTTGGTATCGGTGATCCTGTGTCTCTTTTTTTAATGCATTTTTTAGACTTGGTGGCTTCTTGGTGATCCTGTGTAGTTTGTAAAATTAGTTTCCAAAAAATAATATTAATATAATAAAATAAAAGGATGGACCCAACAACCAAAAATTATTTTTTACCTCGGTATTGATTTCGACTCAATTGCAACATTTATATCAGTGATAAAAAGAGGCGATTCAAAAGGTCCAACCGGTGAATAAGCTAGATCGCAAAGAAGGTGGGGCATTTTTGGATATGGGCCCATGCAACCATTTTAAACATACGGTACCGAGCCCACGATAGGGTGCTAAAAGCCTAAAACACCTAAAATCATTATGTATACACATTACAGGGGTGTTCAAAATTTGATTCGAATTCGAAACATTCGAAATTCGACTCGATTCGAATTTGAATATGAAGATTCGAATTCGATTTCAAAATATTCGAGTTCAATTCGATTCGTATTCGAGTATGGTAATCGAATACGAATTCATGATTTTTTATTCGATTCGATTCGAAATTCGAATTCAAATGATATAATATATTAATATATATTTAATTTATTAATTTGGGTCAAGTCCTTAAATAATAAATGTCAAAACATAATAATAAATCCCAATAACCCATACTAATATTTCTTAATTTTGCTAATACGTAATTTTGAACTTATTTTCATATGGTATTGTAGTTACTTTAAATTTATATTTATGTGTTTTACATTGATGATTATGATTTTTGAAGTTTTTGACATATGTGAACTTGAATCAATTCAAATTTATTCGAATTCGAGTTTCAAATACGAATAGAATCGAATTTCGAATATGGCATGTAATACGAATACGAATACAAATCGAATAATCCAACTTTTAAACGAATACAAATCAAATACAAATACTAGCAAAAAAAATAAATTATTCGAATTGCTCGATTCGATTAACTTGAAAATTCGTTTTTCGATTCGATGAACAACCCTAATACACAAACAACCCCATCTGCCCTCTTTTCAAGCCTGCATGTAATTGAACCCACACAAGTGTCACTATAATATGCTGAGAAAGTAGAAAAATAAAAAAAATGTCACAGTATATGTTGAACAATGGAGACAGTTTATGTGTTTAACACTCACACACTTTATCAAACACCTGGCAGGTATCTGCAAAGTTGTATACGTAGAGATGACTTTCTTTTATGTTCCTGTGTAAAATGTAAAAATAACATATATGAAGGTTATAAGGATAGATATAACTTGTTACGGGCAAACACCAATTACCCACAAACAAAATTAAACTTCTATGAAAAATCAAATATTGACGGTTATTGACATGTAAAGATGTACCTGCACAAGATTTGGATGCTCGCACCCGTTAGTTTTCTAAGCTCAGATATTATCATGCCGCCCTTAGCCCACAAACACCCGATCTGCCGTGAGTACAGCAGAAGCCTAGCAACAATGGCTGCACCAGCCCCAACAATTCTAATATGGACCCGCATAACCGCATCCTGTCAAGCAATGTCTTTGCTCGAAATTCGGCATAATGTACGTTAAAACAAATACACTAAACATAAAATCAAAAGAGAACTAAAAGATGAAGTAATATTACAAAAGAGTTCATACTGACCCCCAGCCACTACGCATTTTATACGCATCAGTTTGTGTTGCAAACTAAGCGTTACTGATAACTTACTCATCCCGTAAATTAGCATATTTTAAAAATGTGTAATTTAGTGATATATATGGTTATGATATTAATGTGTATAATTTTCTTCCATGTTTGAATTCAATTTCAATATATGCGGTTTTGGTATGATTAATTTAATGCATCTGTTTAAATTCAAGTGACATTTGAAAATATGTGCTAGAATTTTGAAGCATAACAAACCAACAGAAATAGAGATTTAATATGTTGTTGACTTTTGAAAGTCACACTTTTTGAAAATGAACTTTTTAATATGTAGGATTGTTTCTGTCTGTGCATTATAAATTGGAAATGCTTTCGACCAAAATGTTTTTTATGGAAATCGCAACAAAATTTATTATGTCATTTCTAGTTATTTTATCTTATTAGTTGATTCAATAAGCACCCATCGAAGCATCATATTCCTCGATAGTACTCATGTTTTGTTAACTTGAATTTGCAACTAAAGACAATACAAGTTGACTTTTTTTTTATACTCATTTGACATTTTATTACGTCACCTACAATAATCAAATAAGCATTCTATACCGTTTTGACTTTCAATTGTAAAACATGAACACACTTTTTTTGCAAAGTTGACGGTTTGACTTTTATTAGTCAACAATGAACACAATTTAAACTGATGAGTCTCAAATTATATGAATTGACCTATTGTCGTTTTTAACCGTAATTGAATAACGGAACTGAGCCGAAACCACCCGATTTGAACTCGGTTATTGAGCACAACCAACTAAACAAACTTTTACAATTCCATGTTATGCTATCATAGTTATTTAGTCTTGTTAATACCTGTTTATGTTTATCAATTCACCATGTATGAATATAAATGTACATATATGCGTATACACATACATGTATGTCATAAAGTTTGTAAAGATGATTGCTAGATAGTTTACCTTTATATCAGCGTGTCAAAGCAGGGCGATTATAAAACGTGCACAACGCCGAACAAATCACATTAGATCAAAGCCCTACAAACCACAATCAATCTATAAGACAGAGCATATTATCATATCAAAATAAGTGAACCTTGATAATCTATTTAAAGGCATTATTTAAAGGCAATATTAGTTGATGCTAAAAAATCAACACTGAAGGTTTAAGCTAACATAAACCATCACATGTGTTTTAAAGAAAAAAAAAAAAAACTCACCGACAGAAATGTCATGTCCTTATGAAAATCTATATGCCCATTCGTACATTCAAGTGCAAATAAAAACTCAGTCATGGGCTCATGGTATAACGTATATCGAATTAATCCGAAAGCATAAAATTTATGAAGATATAAATTAATGAAATTCACATAATTATCAACCTTTTTAAGTTATGATCGCATAACTTTTAACATCAGTGACCGATACTTTTTATTTTCAATAACTATCTAAAATACATCGAATTTGGTTTGGTGTTGATATAACATTAGCACGTGACATAATAACAAATAAATAAATAAAATCATATAAACTTGAAACTAATTCCAATCAAATCCTTTTTTAACATGCCGTGTTCGTTAATTTGGATATATATGAATTTGAAACTAAACGTTCCTACAACACTCGACACTCAACGTTTCGAAAACAACCATTATGGCACCGCGCTCGATGTTAGGCAAGAAGTGCAAAACGGGCCTAGAGTGACCCGTGATCGGTTCCAAGTCCTAAACCTTGATGGAACTCGTTCTTCCACTGAACATTGGTTTTGCTTGTATTATGTAATTATGTTAATACTGATAGATATTAAATCATCTACCTCCTTCAACCGCAAGACACATAATGACAATGTTACCGGGAAACCGATATTTACTTGCATAAAACGTACACATTGCTCGCGGACACATTTAGTCTTCATGTTTCCTAACAAAAATAACTACAACTAGGTGGATTAAACAACCTCACTATGTTTCGTGCCATTTTCCATTGTAATCTGCTTGGCTGCAACTTTCTTGGCCACCTTCTTGTAGGCTTTACTCGGTAATATGAACCAAATAGTCTATGAACTACATTACTTAATTGGTCTAGCTAGGTGTAAAATGGGATGAAAAGAAAATTATATAGAGCTAAAGCAAGAATAAGGAAACGCAAACAATAATTCTCAAAAAAAATTATATCACAGCTCACTGTCACTGGCCATTTCTGCACCTGTTCCTTTACCATTGACCGCTACAAGCTCGGTAGCAAATATAACTGTAGCCCAGCCTGTTTATTTAATGATAGCATAGTAGCACAAATCTTAAATAATATTTGCATACAGAAAACATTAAAATCACAAAAAGTTTAAGTTACTTTAAGTCTGTTTTTTAATTAATCCTAATTCATTTTATTTAGATACAATTACTGATAATTGTAACAGGAAACCCATGGAGCCAGTTTAAATCAAGAAACAAAGTAACAACAGTTATGTCTATCAAATGAAGATAACTAACAGTCGTAGTTCGCCCAACCAATCCGTTGGCCACCCAGATCATATACAACAGTTTTGTCTGCAATGATCATAAGCAAAATTAAAATTAAAAAACAATAAAAGTTCATTTAAATGAGAAACCTGTTTTCTCAAAATTCTTGTTATTTGGAAGTGAAAAGTAATTTGACAATTTTTCCCTTGACATCTACAAAAGGGTCATAAGCCTCTTTTTGCCAGGTTATGAAGTGTAGTTCCGTAATCGATTATGGTTGCTCCTCGGTTGCCTGACGTGTCAAACATTGACGGGTCAATGGATAACATTTGACTGTTGACCGAAATGGTCAGCAGATTTAAGTTGTAATGTGGCCTAGAACATAATGTTAACGAGGGGCATAATGGTCAAACCGTGGGCAGTAGCATTATAAAGTCGAAGGTCAAAGCTTGACAAATGGGATCCATTCATAGCATTAAACACAATAATGCTGATAATGTAAAGATAAAGACGAATGTGTAGAATGCCTCACTCAAGATTCTTGGAGTTTAGGTGTCTCTAGTGGTGTAAATGAGCCAAGCCCACTCATTAGCCACTCAAGATCGGCTCGCTAAAAGCTTGAATCGAGCCGAGCTTAAATGATCGCGAGCTTAACGGGCCCAAGCTTGAGCTTAACTTATCCTGCTCAACTGGCTCGCAAGCGTAAACGAGTCTATAAATTTATAATTTTATACAAGTTTAATTCAATATATTAAATATATATGTTAATAATTATCATTATATTTAAAGATATGATGAAAAAACTAAATAGCACACATTATGTTATTATATAAATCTTATATATAAATAAGATACTTATAAATGTATATGAACTTTAAAAAAAGAATAAACGAGCCGAGCTTGCCTATTAGTTTTATAAATTTGGTTTAATATATTTAAGTACACATTACATATATTTATATAATAATTTATATTATATGTAAAACTATGATAAAAAGCAACTAAATAGGATACATTATATTATATAGAAATGTTATAATTAAATATTCATACATATGAAATAAAGACAATCCCAAGCTTTTGAAATAAAACTCAAAACAATCCAAGCTCAAGCTCTTGTAAGTTCAACGAGCCAAGCTCGGGCTCGGCTCGGCTCGTTTACACCCGTGTCTTTGAGAGGCATAATGGTCAATTCAATTACCGTGACGGAATAAGCGGAGTATACACCATGTTTGGCCCGGGAACACATCCAATGCCACCCCTTGTGACAAAGGTTGTGAAATGACCAATAACCCCTGCTGACAAAGCCCAAATATCCCATCAACCGCACTATCAGATTTGGTCAAATCTCCAGTTTGACCTGTTAACAGCGTTTTCACAGCAAATTTTAAAATCACGTATCAGGTATCAACGGACCCAAATACAATAGATGCTGAAGCATTAGTTTAGATAAAAAAGAAAAATAATAATAAGTAAGCACATTAGTTTGGGTGTAAAAGTTAGAGTTTAGATATAATATTAACACAAAAGTATAGATAAAACAGTTGATTATTATTTTAATTATCAAATCACACTAGTTTAGATAAAAATTACAGTTTATAGGAACTGGACTGAAGTGTAGAGTATTACTAATTGTATAATCAAATGTAACATGTTGATGATACCAATGAAAGACTTGGCTTCAGCTCTCAAAACTCCACCATGTCCCTAGATATAAAATGCATCTTCCTGCGCAGATGTAAAAACACATTGCTTTATATTAAGAGAAAGTCCATGTACCACACTACCACCAAAATTTAAAAATATATAATTCAACCGAATGACCTTAAACTTTGTAACAGAAAGACTACCTTTGAGTCTTCTTAATGGTGCGTACGACGGGTATTTTTTAGGGCCGTGTGGATGATCAAACAGTTCCTAAAGTCACACACATTTGGGTTCACAGGGCAGAAACAGTACCAAGGTCCAAGGTGTGATTGAGGACCGCCAAGGCGTTACCGAGGCTGGTCAACCCGAAAGTGGTGATTAGTAAACACTTTAGGTGAGTTAGTAACCCCTCTCTTTAACTGTTTTGGGGCTGAACTCGTACAAGAAGTTAAAAGGCCTTGAATTGGGTTAAAGCGTGTGTTGACGTTTAAAGTAGTTGAATGTCATGTTCGAGTGACTTTCGAGGCTGTTTTGAATGAGGTTAAAGGGATATGTTTTAATGAGTTAACGATTAATCGAGATGTGTTAGATCTATTATGTTTTTGGTGGTTGGTCTAAAGTAATTTAAAGTGAGTTTATGGATATAGTTAAAAACATTGAAAATTCTAGAACCATGTGTGTTTTGATTGATCATTGGAGTCTGTATTGGAACTGAGAAATAATCATTCTGACTATTGTTAAATAGATAATATCAACAAGAGCACCAAACCGATGAGTAATAAAACCTAAAGAGAGAGTGTGCATTCATATTTAAGGCCAAATGCCACCATCAAAACACTAGTCTTAGAAACAATATTAAAACATAAAGAGGATTTAAAGTTTTTTCTTCAACACAAATGAAAAGTAACTACTACTTATCCGCCTCCCGCACACACAATTTAATGTGATCAACGTCCTTTGATGTCTGATATGAAGAAACGCATCTCTTTAGGGACCTGTCATTTGTTAGACTATACCATTCTCCGGGAAGTACTTGAAACTCCATCTTGTAGGTCCCGGCGGGATTCAGTTCAAACTCCTGGTGAACTTTCTTCATAAAACTTTTAAAAGTAGGTGGTGAGCTCGGCGTGAAGAAGAGCCTGTGATCAACTTTATAAAATGCAAGGATGACTAGATCATCATCATCATCATCATCGTCGTCGTTGCCGCCTCCATCGACCTCACAATCTGCGAATTTTCTCTTCACACCCATCGGTTCTGAAAACTTGTTTCTTGGGAAAATCTTGACACATGTACCCCCGCTCCCACTCCCTGAGGAAGAATCATCAACATCCACAACGGTTAACTCAGCACCAAGTTGTGCCCCGGAATCATGCTTGAAACTTGGCAAATGCTCCTTTAAAGTCAATAACAGTTTCTCAATCAAGGCAAAATGGTTATGTTTTTGGGGCCAAAAGAACTCAAACACGTATTCAAGTTCCCGAGTGTGAGAGCTCCTTAAACAAATCACAAATGAAGCGCATTTGGCATTGGCGGAGAGTAGAGCCAACACCCCGTTATTATCACTCAACTTATGAATGTTTCTACACAGGTGTGGTCGCTGGGTTACAAGTGTCCTCCCAACGAGCCCCTCCCTCATTGTGAAAGGAAGCACATCAAGATCATCATAGAAAAGCTTAACGGGATCGTCGTCGGTGACATTTGAAATACCTGCATCCAATTTCCTTAATAACTTTTGTGTATTTGTCGTCCCAGGACAATAATTCACAAAAGGCATCCAAACTTGACAAAGAGTCACGGCGTGTGACTGAAAAGAAGTCTCTTGTAAAGCCTTTCTAATTTCGGAGAGTGAAAGTTGCAAATCAGCGGTTACAGGCTCCTGTTTAAAGAAAATGTATAAATTTTTGAAACTAGAAATCATCCTAGCTACTCTAACAGGTCAAGAAACCTTCATATTTGTTTACCTTATACGGCTGCAGTGATGCATCTGGAAGACGCGTAGTGAAATCCACCTTCTGCAGGCAAACAATACATACTTTTTATATCAATAAATATGACATAAAAACAAGGTAGTGATTACATCGAAACATAAGGCAAGCGAGCAACAAGCTACCCCTTTTTGAATTGCAAAACTCAATCTTTAAAAAACTACATTCGATGGTCTTTTAATAAATGAAATCGTATACTAAGCTTAAGATGATGATGTATTGGTACCTTTAGTTGACGTTTCAAGTCGTTGAATGTTAAAGCAAGCCGAGATGGAAGTGCTGTGGAAACTTCAATGACACCAGCACAGGAGGAGGTTTGATAAAACACAGGCAGCATGATGAAACAAGTTAATTGACATTCCAAAGCAAGATCCACGAGCGGAGTCCCTCGGTGAACCCGAAGATCCATAACCACCTCTGGGAAGCCGGTGAGGAAGGCGGCAGATGGCGGAGCAGCGCTGATGATCATAGGGTCCCGGGTAAACATATCATCAATAGCATAGTAATACTTGGAACAAAATGACCTGTATTTGCAGAGACGACGGTTGGCAAGTGAAACCGCATAAGGGTTACCAGCACATGAGAGGAGCCTCCTGTGGTTTTCACCGGTCGCCAAAACTGAATGATTATCCTCTCTAAAGGAAACAACGAGTTTACATTATGAAACGCAGACAGGATCTTGTCGTTAACCGCATCTCCGGCTTCAGGTTTAGACGTCCAAACGGCCTTTCTCCCGGGATTAGTTTTGCGCCACCGATTATTATTATTATTATTGTCCTCCATCTTCCTAAACCCTAATCGGAATTCCGATTTTGTTTTCAATTTGAAAGTTAAATCGATTTTTTAATCATAAAATGATAAATACACATCTTTCTTTTTTTTTTAAAGAAAGAAAAAAAAAACAACTGATTTCAAACATATTTACGTTCACACTAGTTAGTTTGGTGTTAATAAAGTTGTGACATTAAATTAGTAAATTACATGATTGTTTTAGTGGTATAGTTTACGTGTATTGTGTTTACTACTTAATTAATTATGTGTATTTTTCAATTATAAGTCAAATTTGTAAGGGTATCTATATAAACTGAACTGAACTTAGCAACTTAGCGTAATGAATTGATTTCATGCTCAAAGTAACTTTTTGGGCGAAAAAGGTCGTGTTGGAGAGCTTTGATCTAAACATCTTTTGTATGCCCAAAAGACATTAAATGTGTGTGAACTCGCACTAAATTACCTTAAAACACGCTACAAGAACGGGATTATCTGTCATCGCTTATGGCATAAAAATGGATAAGAAGGTGAAGAAAGCAAGAACTCAAGTTTTAGAGCGCTGGGGCGATACCGATCGTAACTCGGGCTTACCGTAGCATCATCATAAATGTCGAAGCTAGTATCTCTTCTACCCCTTGGCGCTATTGGTTTTTGTTTAACCAACTAACATGATATTGCTTCACTCAAAATTGCACATAAATTATTATCGTGCTCACATCAATCTCATTTTGATCTTTTTGCTAAAACGGGTTAGTGGCCTTTTGTTCTATCACTAATGAATAATTCAAATCATGGCTTCTTTAAACCTTGTTTTCATTTGGTTGGTTGTTTAATAGCGGGGGTAGTACACTAGTATGCAAGCTTACATGAGTACTCAATGGTCATAATTATTGACATTAAGTTGCATTTCAAATGACAACTATCAACATTGGCGAAGTTGTGATGAAAACACCCAGGTGGGCAGATTCAATACGTGTAAAAATTCTCACAAAACCGGGATGCCCGATCTCAATATCTTCGGACGAAAACCGGTAAATTCACATCATGTATAAAATTTACACTACCGAGCAAGAAAACGGGAGGGCCGCGATACAAGCTCCCCCACGAGCACCAATATAGTATGTTATACAAGCAAACAATGTCAAACATGCAAACACGTACAACCAGAAGGAGAAAAACCTAGTTTTTGTGATACATAAATAAAGAGTTGTCATCACAATTGGAGGGATTTTCGGAGGGGAGGGGGCAGCCACATAACATAGAATATTATTATAAATACAAGAAATTGTGTAGCTGAGGAGTTTTGTTTTAAAGCAGACAGGAGTCCAAACCAATATTATTATTATTACCTCTTGATTGGAGATGACAACTTCTAGAAAGAAAAAGAGAGTAGGTATTATATTTTGTTATTAATTATTGTTTCAGATTCAAACGTTGCCATGATGATTTAAGTTACTAATTTTGACTTGGTTATTATTATGATTATTATGAGTAGCTAAACTTGTTAGAATTACCTAGGTTTGGTTGATTGACGATGTGTTGACGTTTGTTTTGGGTTGAGTAACGAACATATAATTGATTTTCTATTGTCAAGTTCATATTATTATGATTTTATTCTATGAATGTTATTGAGTTGTTCAATATTATATTAATTAAACCCTGTGCAATTTTATCTTTACATGAATTAGTTTCGTGTTTGGTTTAAGATTGCATGTTAGACTAATTACTTGGTGTTTTTAGTTGTTTGTGGTAGACGTCACCATAGGGTTTGATTGGTTAGAGTTATTTATCTCAATAGTTCATCTTCTTTTAGTTGGACCAAGACATTAGGAGTTGGTTTATCTCTTTGGTCTAGTTGATTTAGTTAGCCATTGCGAGACCACGTTTGGTTTTCTAGCCGTTGATTAGGTTAATTTGTAAGCCAAGTTATTTGATCTTTAATATTGAATTACCCCTTATTTCCTAGGTTTGTTAGGAATATTGGCCTTAGAGGAGTTTGTGATTTTGATACGGGCCAAGTAATAAATCAATTGGGTACTTAGAAAATAAATCGTGCTTTATTTTTCATCTAGACGTTTTTAGGGGTCTTTAGTAAAATTGACCGTGGGGACCTATTTTCCTTATCATTGTCTAGTTAGATTATCTTTAGAAGCCGGTTTTGTATCCGAAGACACGTAGTCCACTATCTAACCTGCTTACCTTACCACTTAGCCTCTTATTTACACCTACCACCTTACCACCTTGCCACTTTAATAACGTTTAACGTTATGCCACTTTGCCACTTTAATAACGTTTAACGTTATGCCACTTGCCACTTTGCCACTTTAATGACGTAGTCACGTATAGGCTTACCCTACCACGTACTATCGTCATGCCACTATCACTCTTACTACACCCTTGCCACTTCTAACACGCTCTACCTCTACTTATCTACAACATGCTTCATATCATTTACATAATAAGCAAGTCACATCATAGCATGCATACACACTAATAACCACTTGGCAATCACTGTCCTTGGCGATGCGTTCAATATCCGAAGATCGTTCACGCACCAACAAGTACTATATAATAGCTACCTCGTATAACATCTATAGCATACAGTTACCACTTAAGGTAAGTGTATTCACACTTCACATCGAGTATGCACACAGCCCCGAAAACATAACAAGGAAATGGGGCTAGAAACTCACCTGAACTCTGCCTCTTCCTCCGATAGTTGTAAATCCCTTCTTTAACTGAGCTCGGCTGACTGTATAAGTTACACGTATCAATACTCGCCTGATCTAATCTGGTGGCCTAGTATTAGCTTACTTTTACTTATCGTTTTAATCTATTCTCTAATCGAACTTGACTTTAGGCGAAGTTAAACCTTAGGCGAACTTAGCTTTAGCCGAAGTTAAACCTTAGGCGAACTTAGCTTTAGGCGAAGTTGTCATCAGGTGAACTTGGCTTTAGGCGAAGTTGTCATCAGGCGAACTTAGCTTTAGGCGAAGTTGTCATCAGGCGAACTTAGCTTTAGGCGAAGTTAAACCTTAGGCGAACTTAGCTTTAGGCGAAGTTGTCATCAGGCGAACTTGGCTTTAGGCGAAGTTGTCATCAGGCGAACTTAGCTTGCAGGAGAAGTTCATCAGGTGAACTTAGCTTGCAGGCGAAGTTGTCGTCTGCAGCTACTGTTCGTTCTTAAATCCTTCGTTTCTTAACCAAATAACTCGATTTAGGTATCCACGGAATCGTCTGACCAGCGCCTACAAACCCCAACAATCAAATCGACCTAACATCGATGTTTAAAGGGTGCGATTTAGGCATATAGGTTACGGGTTCTTTTTATCAATCGATTAACCCATCAAATCATAACCATTTTTAGTAAGATTAGCTTTGTTGGATTCGTTTTTACCATACAAACTCAGATCTATCATTTCTCAAATCAAACCGAACCTATACGAACGATTTCTAACTATAAACGTACCTTGAATGAGTCGAACTACGAACACGGTTACGCCTTGATGTTGTTTTGGTCCGTCACAACGTTCCAGCACCAACAAGCTCGGGTTTTCGCCTTCGGATCTTGGTTCGGGTCGTGTGTGTTTTGGGTGTGTGTGTATGGAATATGTGAGAATGAGGATTAAATGGTGGTTAATGGTATTTATATTTAGGGATCATGGGCTTAAGCCCATGGACTCTCCTTCCTTCTTTCATAACCCAAGTCCATAACCCATATCCATTACCCAACACTAGCCCGACCCATACCAACTCCTACTCTATTTATTTCCCGATAACCCGAGTAAACTTTCCCTCTATTATTAACTAATACAATTAATATTATTTTGGAAATTTCGGGATGTTACACGGTCCTCACAATCACCTAAAATAAATGGTCGATCCTAACAATCTTGAACTTAAAATAATTATTAAAAATATAATAATTAAAATAATTAACAAATAATATAAAAACATCTTTAAATACTATTAACGCAATACATGTGCTCTAATATTCTGTCACGTGTCATCAAACCTTTTTTTAATAAATCAAAAATTAGTTGCGTGGACTAGGATTCAAACATGGGCTTTGAGCGAGATGAAAGTCTTAATACATAGTACACAGACCATCAAACTAAGCTATCTTGATGTCTTTAAGAATGAAAAATATATTCTATATATTAAAAATCACATTGTATTGAAAGTGGACAATGAAAATTAACTCAAAATGGAAATAAATCCTATGTATATTTGAGTTAATAATTCATAATTTTTCACCCTAAACATATTTTTCTCTCTTTCTCTATTAGCCGGATCTTTTTTCACCCTATAATATATTCCGACTACTCTAGTTCTAGATTTGTATTAATCGTTTTCCGGTAAGTTTATATTTTATAATAAACTTCCGATTGTTGATATATGTATTTCTGGCAAAATTATATTTTCTTCTGGTTATTGTTTCCTCTAACCTTTTTATCTTTATTTTCATTGTAAACTGATTTTATTTAAATCAGTTTAGGTTGTAAATCAAAAATGGTGATGAAGCTAATATGTGGACGTATTTACGTTTTTTCGGTACGTTTTTCCATTATGTTTTTCCGGTTATGTGTTATACCTATAACAATGGTTGTTTTATACTTATTTGAAGTTTTATATTTTTCTTTCCTCTCAAATATTCCGACTAATCTAGATCTAGATTTGTATTAATCGTTTTCTGGTAAGTTTATATTTTATAAAAGATTTCGGATTGTTGATATATATATTTTCGGCAACATTATATTTTCTTCCGGTTATTGTTTCCTCTAACATTTTTATCTTTATTTTCATTTTTAACTGATTTTATTAAAATCAGTTTAGATTGTAAATCAAAAACGGCGATGAAGCTAATATTGGACGTATTTATGTTTTTCCGGTAAGTTTTTCCGTTAAGTTTTTCCGGTTATTTGTTATACCTATAACAATGGTTGTTTTATATTTATTTGAAGTTTTATATTTTTCTTTCATGTTTTTTGTTTTACATGTTGTTCTTTTAGGTTCTAAATAAAAAATCACCTTCATCCATGGAAAATATCATTATTTCGTTTTTCCGGTAAGACACATTTAAATTATCCGGTTATAAATTGTAATTATAATCTTTCATAATATCAATGTTATAACACAAATATGTTATTTTTCAAATTGGCCCAACATTTTATTGTTTGTTTTTCCAATTCTAAAATTATGTCTAATTTATGTTATCTTTCCGTCCAATTTTTTATTTTTTCTTTACTAAATATTAAGAATCATAAATTTCGTCCATTTTTTTATATTTTTCCGGCCAGTTTTGTTTCAGTCATGTTTAATGTTTTATTGGGTTATGATCTTTAATTTTTAATTTAATATTCCTGAAATATTAATTATAAAATTACTAATTTTTATTAACATTTAGTAAATTATAAATATACTAAACTTACTAAACTAAATTATAATATTGATCTTTAAGATACATATTACATTATAATATTCATTTTCCAAATAAAATTTATTATAGAATTTTATATAAATATTAATGGTGATAACTGATTCCATTATTAGTTTACCTTTTGACTATAATTTGAAATTCAAATTCAAATTATTACGTACTATATTTAAAGTTTTGACTAAAAAAACTATAATTAAGGAAATAATTTATGTTTTTATATAATATTAAATAAAATTATATAATAGTATATAATCATAGATTCTAAATATACTTTATTTTATGATCAATCTTTTATTTTTCAAAATATAATATATTCTAGAAGTTTCTAAAAATGTTAATCCTTTATTTTACACTAATCTTTTATTTTTCACTAATTTGAAATTCAAATATATTATAATGTTTGACTATAAAAACGATAATTAAGGAGAGAGTTTAATGTTTATATATTATTCTTAATATTATTTCATTTTTAAATTAAGCAACTTATTATTGTCTTTGTTAACTGATTTTGATTAACCTTAAATATAGTAAACAATTCTAAATATACATTTTTAATATAATTAATCGGTTATTTTAGGAAAAGAAAACCGATTTAATTATATTCAAACTTATGTTTAGAAAGTTTCTATACATAATATGTTTACCAAAATGTATATTCTTCACATCCTACTATATAATACGAGCCCTTCACATAATCGTTTATCATATTTTTCATAATCAAATTTTCTGCAACAGTGTAAGCTCCTACCCTTTTAACAGCTTTTTTTATGTTTCAAATATTTTAGTTAACTGTGATATAAATATTTAATTTTCTCATTTCAGGTTATGTCTCCAACTTGATATAGTTAATTTCATGGATTGGGGATTTGTTGATACGATTTCTTATTTTTTGTTTAATATTGATGTATATTTTTGTTATTATTCATGTATTTTTCACAATTTATGTAATTTATTTGATTTTTATATAATCAATATTGTATTATTGGGTCAAAGTCCATTTATTATATTTTAATCATTTTAATTTATTTGAAATTTAATATCACTGCCAATCATCAATGTCAACGCAATTTAAAACATTATTATACTTTCCAATATTATCGTACTTTACATTTTAAACAATACACATTTAATATGACATTTTAGAACCGATTTTAACCATTCAAATTCGAATTCTCACCATTTATATAAAGTTTACAAAAATATGTTATATAGTTTGACTTTCACCAGTTTATAAATAACCGAATTTTAATGAATAATTGACCATTTTATAATTTTTTTCAATATTCATGCCTTAAATAAAAAAATAATTTTTAATAACCATATCTAAATATTTCAAGTTATTATGATTTTAATGTCACTTTCAAATAAATTCATTAATATATTTATTCCTAAATGTGAAAAATAAAATATATATATCTAACCGAATATCAAATTTTGATTCTCAAAATAATATGAATTCATAACTTATAGAGTTTAATTTTAATAATCATAATTTCTAACGATTTAACTAAATCAACACAGTAAAAAAATATATTATTTTTGATTACACAATTTTAATTAACATTATTACAACTTCCATATTTAATCTTTAGAGTATATATGTTGAATGAATCCCAAAAATATACCACAAAAGATTTTACCATGTAATATTCTTTTTATCTTTAAATTCTCTGATTATACCATACATGTAACATCCTACTTTTGGTTATAATATAAAATAAATTTCGTTATTTTATAGTGGGTCGTTATCGGTTTAGATAAATAGAATACGAGTTGGGCTAGTGTTGGGTAAATGAATATGGGTTATGGACTTGGGTTAGGAAAGAAAGAAGGAAAGACCATGGGCTTAAGCCCATGATCCATAAATATATAAACCCTTAATCTCCATTTAATCCTCATTCACACATATTCCATACACCACCCAAAACACACACTTAAGCTTTCTCTCTAGTTCTCTCATTCTCTAGCCGAAACCAAGAAAGAATCCGAGCACCAACCCGAGGTAATGATAGTTTAATATTGTATGAGCTTAACCGTTAGATATAGTCACGAAACGACGAGCCGACACCGTTAAACCGTTTAAGTCACGAGATCCGGGTGGAATCGGGTATAAACCGAACCTATGATGAGCTTAGGGGTCACCCTAGCTCATAACTGGATCAAACGGGACGAAAAACGGTGAAAAATGAGTTAAAACTCGTTTTTCCGACGTGTTCGCGGCTTTCCGACGGCGGCGCTGGAAAAGTTAATACGAGGTAGAGAATGTCAGGGAATGTTCTGACATTCCCTGACCTAACCCTAGTTCGTTATGGGAACTTAACGAACTGAAGGGTGATTCGTTAGTTAATTCGCATAAGGGAGCACGACGAACAAGCTCTAGTTCGTCTCTGATTCGTTAGGGGAAAGGGGTAATGAATTACCTTTGATTCGTTATGACCAGTTGGTATCAGTTCGTTAAGGTCCAATTCGCTATATGGACCAGTTCGTGAAAGGGTCCAATTCTTCATCAGGACCAGTTCGTTATAATGCTTGATTCGTTACAAAGCCAGATTCGTTATAATAGTTAATTCGCTATGAACTCCCATTCGTTAAGGACTGAATAACGAATTATAAGTTTAATAAATGACAGAACAGTCTCTGGACTTAGAAAAGAATGATTTAATTACAAAGAAGCCCTTGAACTTTTTAAGTTAGCAAATTTAATAATGATACGAAATCTAATGGAAAATGTGTTACGACAGTTAATGGAAATAAAATTTTTCCAAGCTGACCTGGCAGCTCGACCCCAGCCAGGGGCTCTGCCCCTTGGACTCTGCCAGGGGCTGCCTCCCCTAGACCCCGCTGCCAGGGGCGCTGCCCCCGGACCCCCGTTCGTTGTGGGTTATAAGTAGACTAGAAAGACCTTATAGATAGTAATAGTTAATTGATACGTGTAATTGTTATACAGTTAGTCGTGCACAGCTTAAGAAAGGAATAACTATAAACGGTGAACGTAACTGCATTCAGGTGAGTTTCTAGCCCCATTTCTTGTTATGTTTTCGGGGCTGTGTGCATACTCGATGTGATTAGTTAATACACTTATCCTAAGTGATAAGTGTATGCCATATATGTATTATGTGAAATGTATAAATGGTTTCTTGCCAGTACATGAACGATCTTCAGAATTACATGTACTGCCAGGAAATGGTTAATGTTATATGTATGTTGTAAGATGAAGAATGAATGATGTATGTATGTGCGAAACTTACGATTATGTATATAGAAAGTATGTTAAGGAGGTATGGAAGAAAGGGTACCAGACCCTAATAATATCCGATGATGGAGGGTACCGGACCCTAATAATATCCGAGGATGAAGGGTGACCGGACCCTAATAATGTCCGAGGATGAAGGATGACCGGACCCTAATAATGTCCGAGGATGAAGGGTGACCGGACCCTAATAATATCCGAGGATGGAGGGTACCGGACCCTAATAATATCCGAGGTATGTAGGGCGAATGCTCTTTATAATGTAAGGTTAGTTATGAATGTATATGAAAGAATGATGGACAGGTTAAGTATGTAATGCGTACCTTCGGGCACGTATCTGTGTATGTAAAGTAAGTTATGTGATTAACTAGAACTCACTCAGCGTAGCTGACTTTTAGTATGCATGCAGGCAAATAGGTTGAGGCAGCTCGCGTGATTGAAGACACATGGCATGGAATCGAAGATACTGGCATCTCGAAGAAATGTTGTGATGTTTTAAAGACTATGTTTTGTTTTAAATGACTATGAATGTTTTATAAGACATGATTTGGAGGTTATGTAAGATAATATGGTTGAAGTTTTATATTCTGCTTAAAGTTTTAATTAACTCTGATTTGTAGAACTGTGTTTATGAGTAAATCCAACACCAAAGTAGGGCTACCGGTAACGAGGCCTTACAATACATTATTGCACTAAAAATTTAGTCATAATAATTTTTCAAACCCCAAATATCTGCCAAAATTGAAATAAAATATTCCATTCAAATTAAAATCCATGATATGATGCATGTTTTGTAAATAATAATATTAATTTACACAACTTATTCAACAATATATATTTTTTATTACTACATAATTTTAATTATAATTATATGTGTAAAAAGTTTTAGACAATATTTAATAATTTTAATAACATTTAAGATTTCAATTATATTCAGAATTTACTTACAAATTTATAACTCAAAATCAATATCTTCATGCTGGTGTTTTTATTTCATATAATCTTTATATGTTTCTATTTATTTAATATGTTTATATTTTGTTAATGTTTGTAAAAAGTTATTATTTATACTTTGGTTGGTAACATATAAAAAATTATAAGTATAAGTACAATGTTTATTCATTAAATATGTTATGGTTATTTAATAAGTTTAAATAAGATTTAATTTAAATTAAAGATTTCAATTATGTTACATTATTTACCTACAAATTTATATCAAAATACGATTTCAAACACAGATTTAAACAAAAAATATTTTCTATTATAATGCATTTAACTCTTCCTTAATTTAAGCTCAAAATAAAATAAAATTGATCTTAAAATTAATTAGCATTTATACCCATTTTTATTTAAACGAAAGTTATCAAAAATAACCTTATAATATTTAATGACTATATAAGCGACATATCAGCCATGCATTCTTCAAAGTGTTCAAATCATCTATATCTTAACAATTTATCTACAATTAATTTAACTTTTGTATGATATATTTGTTTTTGTTTCCCAACTTATTAATTTATTTCCAACTTATCAACGATGAAATTCGAAAGTTTGCCATATATTGATATTTATAAGTAATAACAATAATATTAAAACCATGAATTCTAAATGTTCAAACTTATGGAAATTTAAAGAAAACAATATTTGATGGTGATACATGTACATAAAATTATTCTTCACAAGACATTGATGATGAAGGTTCTGTTGCAAATTGTTGTGGCTATTATATTACTGAATGTTAATATTATTTTTATTACTTAAATATTAAATATATAATTATGGTTAAACTTTGGAATTTCAAGTTTGATCAAATTAAAGTCTTGATTGTGTTTATAAACCTATTTTTGTTAAATGTTTGAATCATTTATAATTACAATAATATGTTTCCAAAATGTCCACATTTAAGTTATTCATTCACGTTTATATTTATATTTATATTGTGTATATATAATTTTGTTGTATTTTGTTTAAGAAATTTTACTATGTTTTAATTTGTGGTCAAATTTTGAATTTCAAATAAGAACAAATTAAATTCTTGATTGTTTTACAAACTATTTTTGTTAAGTAGTCAATAAATTAGTTTAAAACGGATTTGACATTTTCATAATAACAAATTATAATTCAAAACTTTTTATAGTTATATATATATATACTTATCTAGCAACCGATGTTATGATAAAAACATGAAAATACTATTATTACCCCTATATTTACTAATATGTTTTGTAATTTTTCAGGTCTCGGACTTTATGCATGTTGAAGTATTCCTTATATATTGCAATTTTTGGATGTTGATTTAATTAGATGCTTAATTTTTAATTAATATGTGTTTTTTTCTCATGTTATAAGTTATAAAAAGGTTTTAACTTTTTTTTTTATCTTTGTTAGTGTTTGTGTGTTTGTGTATTTGAATTTACATAACAATTTAATGTTTCATAATTTATGTAAAATTATTCTTTTTTATATAAATATGACATTTGCAATTTACTAAATTTATAATATATACATTAACCTAAAATGATTTCCAGTTTAAGGTTAAAAATCTATTATAATACAAATTAATGGTTATATAATGTTATTTGAAGTTAAAAATCCGTCATTAAAATTATTCAAATATCAAAATACTATCAAGATTTTTTTTAAAATTCATTAAAATACCAATTAATGGTTACACGATTCTAATTGGATTTGAATTCAATATTATATTATAATAATATGTTAATTATGTCAAAATTATTGCTTAAAATAAAACCATTTGTTCCTTAATTTACGCATAATTTTGGGTATAATAGTTGTAAGATGAAGACCATTTAATTATGTCAAAAATCTTGCTTAAAATAAAACTCTCGGATCCTTGAATTATTCACGATACAAAAAGATAATATTGAATCTGTCATGATGTTCAACAACCTCTTTAAACATCAAATTCATGAGATTGGTCTTAGGAAGAATTTTCCATGTCAACAAGAAACAAATCTCATAAATGTTTTACATGATTTCCTTCATGATCTTCAGCAAGAGGTTTTACCTTATGAACATGTAAGTGAGTTGTTTTTTACCCTTATCAAAACAAGGTTGTTATCTGGTTTAAGAATGGAGAGTATAAGAATTTTAAACCTAAACAACTATTGTCATGTGATGATTTGATCATGTTGAGAGAGCTTGACCTGTTGAAGTTATCTAATGTAAGAAAAGAAGTTGCACATCTTGAGTTGGAAGCGGAAGTGAGTTTGAAGGTGAAATGGTTAGAAGAATGTTGTAACTATGAAAGTGATTATGAAGATTTTCCAAACAATTTGGAGTCTGATGATGAACTTTAAGGTAAATTATAAATTCTTTAGGTATTGTTGTTAGATTTAATACAAGTAGTAGATGGTCAACACCTCTTTACACTTTCTATAACTATAATTTGGAAGTTAAGATTTACTGGTTTCATATAACAACTTTAGTAATGTTTATATGTTACTAATTATTATACATGTTGTTTTGTGTGGTTTATATTTTATATAATCTGCTATTGTGTTGTAACAATTTTCAGGTGTGTTAGGAAAAGTGATTTTCTTTTGGTTGAAGTTTTCAAAATGTTGATGATGGTTTAATAGCAAAGAACATTATTAGTTATTTTGTTGATGTGTTTTGGTTGTTATGCTCAAATTAACTTCTTGTAATTTGAAAGTTTTAATATTAAGACAATGTAAATCTATTAATTTTTGGTTGGTATGGTGATGTGTTTAGTGACAATGTAAATCTATCAAGTTTTAATAGTTAAAGAAATATATGTTTGTTTAAATTGATGTTTAAGTTGATTATGTTTAGTGACATGTTATTCCACTCGCGTGTCACCCGGGCCTATACCCTAGTTTAACTATACTTCTAACCATACACCATTATCAAAACTTAAGTGTTTGCATTTTTTTTAATTTAGTATATAGTGGTGAGGGTCAAGTTATTCTACAAAGGGTAAAAAAATGAGAAGTGTGAGAAGCCATAAATAATTGAAATGTGTCAAGTGACGGCCAAAAGAATAAGGGTATAGAGGTAATTGTACACATTTTCTCTCTCCACTTGCAAGGTACATGTTAATACCCTCATCATTTTAAAACGTCTATAATTTTTTCGTATGATATTTTTTTTTTAAAAAAATTTCATCATAATAACAAGCGTTTTTTATCTTTAATATGAGTATGATATTTGTTATATAAAATTTTTTAAAAAAATTATGTATTGTGTCTTTTCGCACACCATTGTGTCTTTTCGTCCACCATTGTGTCTTTTCGCCCACCATTGTGTCTTTTTTTCGTAATTGTGTCTTTTCGCACACCATTGTGTCTTTTCGCTTATCATTGTGTCTTTTTTCGTCATTGTGTCTTTTCGCACACCATTGTGTCTTTTTACTTATCATTGTGTCTTTTCGCACACCATTGTGTCTTTTCGCTTATTGATATAATGCTAAGTATTTATGTTTCCTGTGTATATTTTAATTAATATTTTAATAGTTTTTTGTTCGTTTTTAGTCGAGATTAATATAATACTAACGTTTTTATGTTTCATAGGTTCCGGGATTTGATCGTGATGAAAAAGGGCGAAAAACGAGCTAAAACGCGCCGAAACGGAGATCCGGAACGCGTTAGTAAGAGTCAGAACAGAGAATCGGTCAGACCGGGCCGATCTGACCGCCCCCCATAAAAAAGCACGCCGCGCCGCTCGAAGTGGAGAGGCCAAATGCCCTCCGCGCGGCGCCTAGGCAATACTGGGCTGGATTAATTTCGTTTTTGCTTAATGTCGGGCCTTATTTTGGTTATTTAAACACATTTAACTTAAACCTGACATAACCTGAAAGCCCCTAGCCGATTTTAGAGAGTTATTGGAGCATATTTCGAGCTTTCCGGTGATTTTGAAGGCGAGAGAACATCCGGTGAAGAGCTACACGTTCACGTTCGAGTTTACGGGTTTTATCATCTTCGATTCCCCGTTTCTTATATTTTCACCATGTTTTCATTATTATTTGTTTTGTTTGATTTAGACTTTATGATGCTAAGCTAAATTCCATAAACTACCTAGGTCGTGATGAACCTTAATTCGGTTTGATTTTTATTTGGATTTCGTTTCGTTATGGATTTTATGTTCTAAGCAAACGGTTGAGTTTGATTTAATTGATGCGTATGATTGCTTGGTTTTGTTTACTTGAATTTATTGTTTCACATTGCCCTTGTTGATTGTTTCATAAGATAGGGTTTTGTTAGGTTATTTACTGTGTGTTCTTGGCTAGTTTGTGATTAATATGCATTAAAAATCATAGAAACAATAAAATCAAGTAAATAGATAAAAGTGAACTGCCAGCCTAGAAAGCTTTAAGGTGATAGGTTGTTGATAGATCTTTGCTTGTCGGGATTGCTAGATTTAGTTCTTCGTAAGGAGTCCGTCTAGATTTGATTGTCAGCTTAGTCTATTAAATTAATTGGTTTTGCTTAGCTATCTTTTGAATTCCGCGCTGTAAGGTAGGTTTTCGTCATAAAAGATACTTAGACATAAGCGATTAAATAACCGTAAGGAAGTTTAATATAAAACTGGTGAGTCTTAAAACTTGTTAGAAATCCATAGGTGTCTTCTTGAAGTTCAAGGGTCCTGTTCGGGTTTTCTGTCAAGGGTCTATTTTATGATCCCAGTTTCATAACGTGAGTTTTCCATTTAATTAATAACCGTAATTTTGGGTATTCCAACCTAGTTAGTTATTTTCATCATCTGAATTAATCTAAGTGTTAAATTGTTTATTAGTTTAAAATTAAATAGGGTTTAAGGTTTTTAATAATTAATTAATAAGTAATGATTATGTTTTATTATTATTATAATAATTTGGGTTAGGTTTTAGTATTATATTATTTGTTTTATTATTAGTTAATTAAAGTAATAATTAGTTAATTATTATTAAGTCTTAATTATTAGTATTAAATTCCCCCTCAAATATTATTAATAAATAGTCGTGTCTTGTACCTGAGTCTAATTAGTTAATTTACGTAATCTAAAGAGTCTGTGGGTTCGATATCCGGACTTACTAAACTGTATTAGAGTCGACCGGTACACTTGCCGGTTAGTAGTTTTAGTTAAGTTTACGAGTCTAGAATTTATTACTTAGTGTCTATATTAGCGTGTTTTTATTTGACTACTTTTAACACATCACTTATCATTGTGTCTTTTTTCGTCATTGTATCTTTTCGCACACCATTGTGTCTTTTCGCTTATCATTGTGTCTTTTTTCGTCATTGTGTCTTTTCGCATACCATTGTGTCTTTTCGCTTATCTTTGTGCATTTTTCGTAATTGTGTCTTTTCGCACACCATTGTGTCTTTTCGCTTATCATTGTGTCTTTTTTCGTCATTGTATTTTTTCTCACACCATTGTGTTTTTTCACTTATCATTGTGTTTTTTTCGTCATTGTGTCTTTCAACTCATCGTTATGTTTTTTAAATACTAATAACACCGTTGTGTAATAATAATATGTAAAAATAATGATAAAATAACAATAAATTATCTAATACATAAAACACAATTATTTATACATGTTACACAATAACTTGAAACGTAAAACACAATGGTGAATACGTATAACACAAAGACCTAAAACGTAAGACACAATGGTGAATACGTATAACAAATATAATAATCAAAATCTATAATACAATTCTTATGAAAACTAAACTAAAAGACAAAATTAAAAACAAAAAAACACAATTAAAAAACCCATTATTTTTTTTTATTTTCATATAACAATATGATACTCATATTAAAGATAAAAAAACGCTTATTATTATAGAGATTTTTTTTAAAAAAATAATGTCGTATGAAAAAGTTATGGAAATTTTAAAATGATAGGGGAATTGACATGTGCCTTGCATGTGGAGAGAGAAAGTCAACAAAGGTGGGTTATTACCTTCATGCCATTTCCATCAATTTTTATTTATTAAATTAATCTCAACCATTCAAATCAAAGATCAATGGACTGCATTTTTTCTCACCATTCTCATTTTGTTGTCCTTTGTATTTTAACTTTACCCATATTGGTGATATGCCATTATTTTTATATTAAAAGTTTAAAAAATATTTTTTTGCTGACCTTAGTATTCAATGCATTATGATTGTGTTGATATTTTAGGAAAGTATTATTGAAGTGTTTTGATTAAATATAAAATTTGAAGTGAGCAAAATCAACCATACTTCAGATATGGTAGAAGAACTAAAGAAGGTCAGCAAAATAATTTGTAGTTAGGTTAAACGTATTTTTTCATTACTTGTTATATTTTCTTAGCTGAACTTTTATTTTTATAATAATTTTATTTGATATATTACTCCTCTGTAACATTTTTATCATTTCATATCCACTCTTTAAAATATCAAATAAAAAACAATAAAGTGTTTCTTTACTTATTTTGTTACTCTCTCTTTTTTGCGTTTAATGCCCCTTAGACCATCCTCTATGGTGAGGGGTTTTGAAGCCCCTCCCCAGCGCCACGTGGGCACTAGGGGCTTCAAAGCCGCACCCCAAAGATGCCCCTCTATGGTGCGGGGGCTTCGAAACCCCTTAATTTTTTTGTTTTTTTATAAATTTATATAAATATAAATAATAAATAACTCAAAATTCCCACCCTTCACCTCACCTCAACCTCAACCTCAACCTCAACCTCAACCACACATTGTTCATCATCAACATCATCATCGTCGTCGGCCGACTCCGAAGGCCACCTCCACATCCTTTGCAAACTCACCCTCTCTTGAAGCTTTCTCTCTCTAAAACCCTCTCTCACTTCATGTCCCTCGCCAACCGCCTCACCACCGACTCCGACGGCCATCTCCACATCCTTTGCAATGACTCTGGCGTCGAATTCTGTCACGCCACCGCCACCCAATACCACGTTGACCAGATCTTATTGGACTCCACCTAATTTGAAGGGAGGGGGCCCACCAAATTTCTTCATCCCGCCGCCCATTGCAAAGACCCGATTGTTGGCGCCCACGTCCCAACCGCGCCCCACGACGGTGTTCCGCGCCCACGGGGCCCAAAAAGACCACTCCATCGCGCGCCATAGCGGGTGGTCTTAACATAAAAATATAAGATGCATTATAAAAAGTATTTAAAGAATAATAATATAATATTTTACAAAACGATAAAAAGTTTTGTATAATTCTAACTTATCATATGCATCCTGCTGGAAAAACAAATTATTGAATATTTTGTCTTAGGTTTCAAGTTAAGAGAGTAGTGTCACATGAGAAAAGAAAAAGTTTGTTGATCAAGTCGTATGTTATTTAATCTTTTTATTTATTAAAAGCAATATGATTTTTTAAAGGTAAACCATCTCTAAATATTATTAAAAAAAACCTCTAAAAAATTAGAGCCGTCAATTTATGACACAGACCTGTTAACACGACACGACATGACACATGTTTGGGTTTCAACTTAACAGATTTTGGGTCTTAAACAGGTCGACTTGTTTAAGACATGTTTAAATTCGTGTCATAACAGGTTAAAGACATGTTAACTTAGTAACATGCGTAGATTTTTATTTAAAAAAATTAATATATATACACTGCTAAAGTCTTAAACCTAAAGTCATACTTACATACGACATTTCACTAATGCCTGTCAGAACCCAATAATATATTTTGGATGTTATGATTTCCTTCTATGGTTTTTTGTTTCAAATATGTTACGTATTTGTCGTCTTTTGTTTCTAGTATGTTATATAATTGTGGTTTTTTGTTTCAAATATTTTATGGATTATCTATTAATTAATACTTTTATGCTTGTTTTGAAAATTTTGGTTTCGTTGCACATGTATTATTCATTGTGTCTTAACATGTTAACCTGCTACTAAACAAGTTTGTGTTCTGTAACATCCTGGTTTATAGTTTCGATTAATAAATGAAAATACGAGTTATTATGAGTCGAGCTAGTGTTGGGTTAGATGGATATGGGTTATGGACTTGGGTTATAAAAGAAAGAAGGAAAGCCATGGGCTTAAGCCCATGATCCATAATTATATAAGTCATAATTACCCATTAATCATTCATTTCACACATATTCCATACACCACCAAAACACACACTTAAGCTCTCTCTCTAATTCTCTCCTTATCTTAGCCGAAATCAAGAAGGAAGCCGAACACCGACCCCATGTAATAATAGTATGATGTTGTATGAACTCAAACCCGTTAGATATGGTCACGAAACGACGAGCCGACACCGTTAAACCGTTTAAGTCACGAGATCCAGATGGAATCAGGCATAAACCGAACCTAAGATGAGCTTAGGGATCACCCTAGCTCAGATCTGGATCGAACTGGGCGAAAAACGGTGAAAAACGAGTCAAAACTCGTTTTTCCAGCGACGACGTCCGAAAGGCGGCACCAGAAAGGTGTACGAGGAAAAAGGAATGTCAGAGAATGTTTTTGATATTCCCTGACCTAACCCTAATTCGTTAACGGAGAGTTAACGAACTAGGGGTAATTCGTCTGATGATTCGTTAAAGGAAGCCTAACGAACTAGACTTGGTTCGTGTTCAAATTTGTAGGTTCCCTGGACGGATCACACGAGATATCCCGATATACTCAGGTGCGGAATCCCTGCGTATATCGTTACGGGTATAGAAACACAAACACGAACACACGAACACGATACGAACAAACTCACGTTATATTAATAACTCGAACCGTGATACTTACAGACTCTCAACCTCACGTCACTTGACTCACTGAATTACACGTAACTTGACCAATCTAACCAACAACTAAAACGATAAGCCGTACACAATATAAATACACGACAACTTCGCCTCAGGCGAAGTTGTCCATAACTTCGCTCGTTCAACAAGTTCGCCTAGGCGAACTTGTCAACAACTTCGCTTGGTTAACAAGTTCGCCTAAGCGAACTTGTCAACAACTTCGCTTTACAAACAAATACACAAACAATATTACAGACTCGATTACAGACATTAGACATATGAACTACTGACATCTATGCACCAACAGACTCCCCCTTGGCAGTAGCTTCATATCTTGATCTTTCAGCTCTTGTCTCGTAATCCTGTATCTTCAAGCGTGCACTCCTTCTCTAACACACACCGTGACTACTCGCTGATATTTCCTTGCTTCATCCTTCCAAGCAGGAATATAGAATATCTTCTTATCATTCAACACTTGTAGATCAGCTTTCGATAAGTTAACAAGATGCATCGGATCATACACCCTCAGCACTTCTTGTTCGTCCTCGTCTTCCATCACGGCTTCAGCAGTCTGGCAATCAACGTACCACCATTTCAGATTCTTCAACACATCTTGAGGCATAGTCTTCATTGGAACCTCCTTGATGCATCGGATCGGTTTGTACTTCATCACCATCCATGGCTTGCCATCTGCTCTCATTCCCCTCTCCGTATCCTCCACGAGCTTTCCCTTCTGTGGCTTTAATAATTCAAACTTCTTCTCTTTGATGCTTTCTTTCCACACGATCTTCCCAATCATTCTTGCCATATTGTCGTCACTTCTATTTATCAGACCCAACCTGGCCAAATCCTTCACCTCACATTCCGGCAACGTGTTGAAAGATCTCAACATTCTTTTGAAGTATTGAATACCATCATAACGCTTCACCACAAACAATTTTATCTGTTCATCGTATATCCAACAGATAATTCCCTTCTTCGACTCAGCATAGCCTTTTATGTTATAACTTTTCTTGAACATGGCTGGAACAGCAGGCTTCTTGGTCTTAATAAACCAATGAGCACAGCCTTCCTTCCACCTAGGCTGCTCCTCCCACTCAGTCTCATCCATCTCAGTATCCAAGTCGACTTTCTCAACATCAGAGATCTCGTGTTCAACGTCTTCTTCCACTATCTCCCCCTCTTCTATCCCATCTTCAATCACAATCTGCTCACCAATCTTCTCAATCATATCACTTGGCAGCACGTCTTCATCAAACAACACATCGTCGCTGAACATATCATCGTCAAGTTCCTTCAGCGCATCAATCACGTCATCCTCCACCAACACCACATCATCACCACCAGAACCACCAGCCGCGTCAGCAGACTCCCCCTCAGCTGTGGAAGTACCAAGAGCTTGAGAAGTTCTTGGCAGCTCACCACCTGCATCTTTCGATGCATTGGGATCATCGTCTCGGTCTTCTCTTCTTTTGGTCCTCAGCTCGTCGCCTCTACAGCTCATCTCCCCCTGAGATGCCAAGAACACCTTCAAGGCATCTATAACTTTCCCATGCTCAACCAGGAGGGATGCCTGTAGTTGATTTGCTTCCACTAGGCGTTGAATAGTCTTGGACTGCTCAGCCACGATCCGCTCTAGTGAAGCTATTCTTTCTGAATCTGAAGTAGGCGTAGGCGAGACATCAGAAGCAGGCGTAACCGCAGGTGGTACCGTACCTGATAACCCTGCAGTAGTGATGACCGTAGACTCGACAAATCGTGCTACAACCACCGACTGAGTAAGCGTTTGAGGTGGTAGAGACACAATTTCTGGAATCGACGTCTGGACGATAGTGATAGATGGAATGTCAGCCGACGATGTAGCCATCACGGGAACAACCGCGGCGCTTGTACCTGATACCTGGACAGAGGTAGGAACGATAGACATACCAGACAGTGCCGCCAAAGCAAAACGTACTCTTCTCGAAGTCTCTCCAGCTCCCTGACCAGCACCTGTCCTTTCCCTTCTCGAACGTCTTATCAGCTTATGTATGTCTTCTTCCTCTTCTGACTCTTCATCCTCCTCCGTTCTCTTCCTCTTTCCAAACGTTCTCTCCCGAGACACCATCATCCGTCTCCCCTCATCCATGATCTCATCTAAATCGGAGTCAGCCATCGACGTGGCTGCTCTAGTAACTCTCTCACCCGAACCCTGTGCAGCCGAGACCTGCACCTCTTCAACTTGATCCATATCAAAATAACCTTGAACTCCGAATGCAGCATCAAGGTCTATGTCCTCTGCAGCCAACACGACAGGCACAGCAGATGCAGCTTGAATTGCTCTTGCCTGTCGCGGTTGAGGATCTCTGAACTCGTCCCCACCAGTAGGAACATACTCTGGGTTAATTAAAAACCCAAAAAGTGGAGTATGCCTCGGACGCAGCTCAGGCTTGCTCCTCGCACTCGAAGTGCGGCATTGAGCAAAGATACGTTTGCTCACGGACTCCACGTATCTTATCGGGCGTCTTTGAGGTAGAGTTGGAGCCACATGGTTCAGTATCATTTGGAGGAATCGAGGATACATAGTGAACCGCTCCCGAGCCATCGCTCTCCTCTGGCGATCTATCTCATAGAAGACCATCTGACTAAAGCTGTAACGCTTATTATAAGTCAGCGCAGTCATTGCAGACTGCATGGTCGCGCCCATACCGTCAGTGCCCGCCTTCCGTCCTGACATGCACACTATCATGACGTGCATAAGGAAGCGCCACTGATCAAGCAGAAAACCCTTCCGTCTTTGTGTGTCACCTAATGGACCAGAATAGCCCATTCGGAGAAATGCTCCATCGCGGAACGGAGCCACAAATTCGGTTGGATCGTCCCTCGTCTCTTCACCAAACTGTAATGCCACCCGGATTTGTTCAGAGTTGAACTGAACCACTTGATTGTTCACCGTCGCGCGCATGACCGGGGGCTCAACACGACAATCGTATTCAACCGTCTGCCAAAAGTCATCGATATTCGGTAAGGATATCGGCAGAGTTGTCGTGATAGCGTGAAAAATCCTCGAGCGTATGAGGAAGGTGATAATCTCGTGATAATCCTCAACGCCGCTCGCTTCCGGGTCAAGAGTGATGTACATATTGTGACCCGGGAAAAACTGCCTCTGGTTGTCACCATCATCACCACCTGCACCTCCAGCACCAGCAACTGCGGCCATATCTGCAACAAACGAACCAAATTAGTTAAACATTAAGACTTAGCACAAGTTCGCTTATTACCATGAGCGAAGTTGTGATAAACTCTGTATAGGCGAAGTTAAAGGTGGGGCGAAGTTAGGAACAACTTCGCTTCAGCTTTAAGTTCGTCTAATTATTACTTAGTTAAAATTGATCTAGGCGAAGTTAATGTTAACTTCGCCTCATCACAACATCGCCTCAGGCGAATTTAAGTTTCAGGCGAAGTTACGGATAACTTCGCCTCAGGCGAACTTAAGCTTCGGGCGAAGTTACGGATAACTTCGCCTCAGGCGAACTTAAGCTTCAGGCGAAGTTGCTGATAACTTCGCCTAAACCCTAACTTCGCCTGAATCTGAATCGGCGACAGTGAGGATTATGGAACTACGTGCAGTTGATGATTCGGCTAGTTTAGACGATTACGGAAGCTTTAACACAAGTTTTTAAGGACATGAAGATGATTAGTATGGTTATGAACACGTAACAACAAGTTTCGAAAATCGGTTTTGAAAACCCGATGGTCCGAGGTTTCGAAATCGGTCCAAACGACCCTTGATTAGCATGAAAGTACTTGTAATATATGATTAAACGACATCTCGAACCTTTGAATGTTAATGAAATCTGGAAAAAAAGAACACGAATACGAAAACGATAAGTTCGCTGAAAATTCGAAGGATAAGTTCGCTGTAAATAAGAATAATGAACAGTTTTTGACATAAGAATCCCTTATATAGGGTAGCTGTTATACAGGCGAAGTTAGGCGAAGTTATCCACAACTTCGCCTGTTCAACAACATCGCCTATATATTTACACATTTTAACCTTATAAGTTTAACATTTTTCAGTTAAGTTATAAAACTTTCCTTTAAGAAATAAATGACATGATCAATTCTAAGTAACCAGTTAAAAATCATAAAACTATCTAAGGACAAAAACTTAAAAAATTTAAAGTATAAGGGATCAAATTTCAGTCTAGTTAGGGACTACCACGTTTTTAGAAAAGATCCGAACAGGAATCATACTAATTACGTGACTGTCACATAGATCCATGTTTAGCTGTATTATGACATATAGAGACAGGTTGTAAGCAGGTATAACTTAAAGTGGTTTTCATCGTTTCTGTGATACGAGTTAGATTCAATTAAGACCCAAAATTTAAGTGGGCAACAACTCAGAGAATTTGATGTCTCCTATCTATTCTCAAAGCGTATTTGGTTTTCCCCAAGTCATCCCGAATTGACTTCGACCCATAGTGTCTGATTAAACTTGTAAATATTCTTGATCTGCTTCCCGTTCTTCTCTCTTACTCAATGATTGTGAAGTCTTGTTTTTGTCATTTCTAAAATGTTTCAATAACTCCAAATATAATAATATTTTTTATTATTTATTTATTTATTTATTTTTTTTTATAATTACACACATAGACTTCAAAGTAGAAATTAACTGCAAGTCCCGAATCTGGATCACTGCAGTATCTTGAAATGCTATCTTCACGGGAATCAGAACACTTACGGGCTCGTGTATAACTGGGTAATCACTTTTCTGCCTATCATACGGAAAGATATATACGAAGACATGCAAAACTCTTAAGGAGTTTCCACGTAAAATCAAGTATATTTAGTTTGTATCACATACTTTTACACACCATTAAAAAGTTACCTTGACATACAATGACTGTTCTAATGCCTTTTAAGCCTAAGAACTTCACTAGTTAAGCACACAAAATTAGTATAACTATCATTTTCCAAGGTTGGATCTATTTTCTGTTAAACATAGCAAATGAACTTCTTACGAAGTATTAGACTTGAAAAGTAATTTCATTTCCCAAAATTTTTTTTTTGAATTCTATCGCCCCGATCGATTCAAAGTCTTCAGTAAACGGCTATCCCGAAGATCCAATGGATCAGCTGGACCGACCACATACTAGTATGTGTCCGTGTAACTTAATTACGATCGACTAATTTTCAGCGAAAGAATATAAACTCATCATAACCGCCCCGATCACTTTCAGTCATCTGGTTAATGGCTATCCTCATATTCTACAAGTAGAAATAAAGACTAAACATATCCTAAGACATGTCCTTCAAACTGAGGTAACCGACAAAATTTTAAGCGATTAGTGACGTTTTTTTTTATTTAAATACAAGAAAAGCATGGTTACTCGGGATTGATCATCCCATTCAGTTCAATAAGGTTTTGAAATCTGGATTTGTCAAACGCTTTAGTATATAAATCAGCAAAGTTATCCAGCGTATCCACCTTTTCAAGAACAATCAGTTTCTTCTCAGCACAATCCCGTATAAAATGATGACGTATGTCAATATGTTTAGTTTTACTGTGTTTCACGGGATTGTTAGTTACTGAGATAGCAGCTGTGTTATCAATGCAAATAGGAGTAAGTAAGAAATTCAGACCATAGTCGCGCAGCTGTTGCTGAATCCAAAGAACCTGAGAGCAGCAGTTGGATGCTGCCATGTATTCTGCCTCACAGGTTGAAATAGCGACTGAAGTCTGCTTCTTGCATTGCCATGACACCAATCTGCCACCAAGAAACTGACATCCTCCAGTTGTTGACTTCCGACTCTGATTGCACCCTCCATAATCAGAATCCGTGTAAGCGACCAGCTCCAAGTCTCCTCCTTTCGGGTACCACAACCCCAGCTTCGGCTTGCCCTTGAGATACCTCAGTATCCTCTTTGCACCTTTCAAATTAGATTCTTTCGGATTTGCCTGAAAACGTGCACAAAGACAAACAACAAACATTATATCAGGCCTAGATGCAGTTAAGTACATTAAAGAACCTATTATTGCCCGATATTGAGTTGGGTCCACATCTGCATCACCATCTACTTCAGCACCCAATTTGTGATTTACTCAGATTGGAGTATCATATGGAGAACTATCCTCCATCTTGAAGCGCTTGAGCACATCATGAACATACTTCGTCTGATGAATGAACATCCCGTCCTTCTTCTGATCAACCTGCAATCCTAGAAAGAAAGTTAGTTCACCCATAGCACTCATTTCAAACCTTTTCTTCATGACGGCTTCAAACTCCTGACACATGGAGACTTTTGATGCAGCAAATATAATGTCATCCACGTAGACTTGTACCAACAGGAAGTCGCTTCCATCTCTTTTGAAGAACAACGTGCTATCTATTTTCCCTCTTTCAAAACCATTCTCGAGCAAGTAATCCGACAAAGTTGAATACCAGGCACGAGGTGCCTGATGTAATCCATACAGCGCCTTGCTCAACTTGTACACGTGATCTGGAAAGTCTGGGTCAGGAAAACCCGGAGGTTGCTCAACATACACAACCTCATCAACTTTCCCATTCAAAAACGCACTCTTCACATCTAGCTGAAACACCTTCATCTTTTCATATGCAGCAAACGCCAAAAACAATCTTATGGCTTCCAACCTGGCGACAGGAGCGAACACTTCGTTATAATCAATCCCCTCTTGTTGATTAAAACCTTTAACGACTAGCCTCGCCTTGTTTCTTATTATAATCCTCTTATCATCTCTCTTGCACTTAAACACCCATTTTGTGCCTATCGCATGCACATTTTTTGGTTTTTCAACCAAAGTCCAAACTTCCATCTTCTCGAATTGAGCCAACTCTTCTTGCATGGCTTCAACCCACGAGCTGTCCTTTAAAGCCATTTGTTAATTCTTCGGTTCAATCTGGCTTATAAAGCAAGTGTACAAGCATTCATTAATTATTCCTGTCTCCTTAATGCTTGTATAAACACAGGTGTGTTCATTCAAGCTACTTCTCGTTTGTACACCTGAGGACACATCACCAATCACATTATCCAAAGGGTGATCTTTATGAATTCTCATGGTCGGAACAGAACCGACATGCAAATTATCTTCCAGATTAGAAGAGAGCTCGTCAATGGTTGTTTCTGGCTGAGAGTGAAATGGATTGATAAATTCTTCTTCAGTTGAGGCAGCAGGGGTATTGATAGTATTTGATGTGGAAGGTTGACATTTCTCAATCAGCTGTCTTTGCAATAGATTTTCTTCCTCATCAAGTATCATCTTCGTCGCAACTCTTTCTTCTTCTTCTTCAGAAATTTCCAAATCCGGTATGTTAAAAGACTTAAAAAGTTTAACATAGTCGAAAAGCTCAGCAGGTCCATTGCTTGGTTTTGGCGGTTGGTAACTTGTGATGTCGGTGTTACACACCACCTCCACCTTGCAGGTCGAAGTATTGAAGACACGTCTGTTGGGAGTCCCAACAACATAACCGACTAAGATTTCTTCATCGGCTACTTCACCAAATTTAGAGTTTGTCTTCAAAATCGAACAAGGGGACCCGAATGGTTCAAGACCACTCAAATTGGGCTTTCTCCCATGCATAAGCTCGTAACACGTTTTATTAAGCCTCTTAATCGTTAACACTTTATTCAAAACATAGCAGGCTGTAGCAACTGCTTCAGCCCAGAACATCACAGGAAGCTTCGAATCTGCCAGCATAGTTCTGGCTCCTTCAATTAAAGTTCGGTTCTTCCTTTCAGCCACTCCATTCTGTTGCGGAGTATACGGAGCGCTGTATTGATGTTCAATTCCTTTCTGAAGACAGAAGATCTCCATTTCAAAGTTCTTGAACTCCGTCCCATTGTCACTTCTGATGAACTTAACTGTTTTACTCATGACGTTCTCAACTTCGGTAATCAAATTCTTCACCATTTGAGCCGTCTCATCTTTCGATTTCAGAAAATATACCCACGAATATCGCGAGTAGTCATCAGTGATCACCAAGCAGTAAGAAGTACCTCTTAGACTTTTTACATTCACGGGACCCAAGAGATCCATGTGAAGCAGTTCTAGAGTACTGGCAATAGATTTGACCTTCTTGGTGAGATGGGATTTCTTGTGTTGCTTTCCCTTCTTGCATGCTATACATTTGTCTTCAAAGTTAAAACTTTTCAAGGGAACGCCCATCACAAGTCCATTCTTGACAATGTGGTTCATCTTCCGAAGATGAATGTGCCCCATTCTCCTGTGCCATAGTTCAGATTCCGATTCGCTTGCTTTCGTCCTTAAACATGATTCTCCCGTGGTCATTTCAGTAGACCTCATATCCATCACATAAGTATTTATATCACGTGGAGCTGTCATCACTATCCACTCGTCTGGTATCTGAAAACCAGGCTTCAACACGATCGCTTCATTCTTCGTGAAATGAACAGTGTAATCTTTATCACAAATCTGCGACACACTCAGCAGATTTTGCTTCAACTCTTCTACAAAATTCACATTCTCAAGTGTCATTCTTCCATTTGACACCGTACCTCTACCAGTAATTCTTCCACCGCTTTCACCGGCAACTCTCGCTCCTTGAACAGGTTTTAAGTCGTGCAACAAGTATTTGTTGCCCGTCATGTGCCGGGAACAGCCGCTATCTACAATCCAAAGACTGTGGGCAGCCCTGTTCAACTGTTCCTGCACAATAAAGCAAAGGATTAGTTTCTAGGGATCCAAGACCAATTGGTCTTGGATCTATACATCTCGTACTTCTGCTTTCCAAAGTTAGCATCTGGATAATTCCTGTCAGTCCTATTAGTAAATCTCCTTGGAAATTGAATGTGAGGCCTTCCAAACCTATATGTATTGAAAGTATTATATCTTGCGGTTTGGCTATTAGCATTGTTAAACTGAGGTTTGTTTCTGTGAAAACCTAAATTAGTTACATTACAAAACTTTGAAGGGTTTTCATTTTTAGTAGTATTAAAATTATCATAATGCTTATGCTCAGTTTTGATAGGCCTCACACCTCTGAATCTCGGCGTCAGAGGGCAATCTGCAACAAGATGTCCTAACTTATTACACCGAAAACAACACCTATACTCCATTTTCTTTTCATAGGTTGTTTTGGATGTAGAGGCTGTGTTACCGGCCGTTCGTCTCACATAAGGTGGGACGTACGGGTTGAGTGGAGTATTCTTTTTATAAGTTTTACCTTTTTCTCCACCAGTAGGTAACACTACCTTCTCTTTTGTCTTACCCGATTCGGACAACTTATCCGAATCTGATGAGACTGGACTCGTAACAGAAATTTTCACACTTGAAACAGGCGAACTCGTTTCGCCACTACTAACACTTGGTTCTTTACTTGTAACCTTGATTGGAACTGTCTGAGGAACTTCGAAATCAACAGATTTCTGAACACTAGGATTATAAGTATAATTGTGGTTATAAGGTGGTGGAACCTCGTGATAACCAATTCTTCCCCTCTTCGTAGAGGTACCTTGATCACTAACGAGGTGATCAAGAATAGCTGAGGAATTTCTGAACTGCTCAAGTTTTCGGTTCAGTTCCACCACTTTCACCTGGTGGTCAGCAATCTGCTTTTCTCGATCAGCAATCAGTTTAGTCTTTTCTTCTAAAACTTCATAACTTAGATCAATTACTTCAATTTTCTCAGCAAGTTTTGTTTTTAAGCTTTTAATGTCTTTTTCACACGCTTTTATTTTAACTTTGTAACTGTTTTCTCTTGCTTTCATAAAGTGATGATCTTCTTTAAGAGTTTTAAATTCAGCATCTAAACGAACATACTGATCAGTTATGGTAACAAGTTGCTCAGACAAATGCTCACATTTAGTACAAATAGGTTTAGCACTTACTTCGGAGAGTTGATCCTTGTTATCTGCCATGAAAGCTTTTTCTTCTCAAGTAGTCTTCTCACATTCTTCATTCTCAACCTTAGCCATGTTTGCCTGCTCACCAGTTTCATTCGAATGCAGGTTCCAGTTGTATTCACCTGCTTCTCTGGACATCATGGCATTGATTTCTTTACTAACCCCAGTGTGCTGTGTAGGCCGGCCTTGACCACGTTCAACTCTCTCGTTTCTGCATTCTTTGGCAAAGTGCCCGTTTTGTTGACAGTTATAGCACCTCACCTTAGACTTGTCGAACCCTGGCCTGCCACCAACAAACTTTCTCCCCGTCTTTCTCATAAACTTCTTTACTCTCCTCACTATCATGGCCATCTGCCATTGTAAATCCATTTCCTCCAGATCATCAGCATCGATCTGGTCATAGTCTTCGTCCAGCATCACTGGATCAACAACCTTTCCTTGAATATAGTTTTCATATGAAGCAATAAACGAAGCATAGAGGCCAAACTGCTCTTCAGCAGATTTGACGCTCATTGGCATCTTTGAGTAATTATTGCTTGAGGAACTTGAAGATCCACTACTCTTGCTTGCTGTTTGTTGAGTACCACTTGATCCACCCGCAACAAAACAAACATCCCCATTTGTATTTACTGACACATGCCCCTCCTGTGAAGAATTTGCACCCGACTCGCTCTTCGAGTAGTAGGCGGCAGAATCAGTCTTTGAACTTGAATTGGAGTTTACTTTAGCACCGTACATTCCTGGATCTTGAACCTGATCCATAGATGTTTCTTTTCTTACCATATTAAGCTCAAACGTCCTGAGCTTGTTGACAGTGGTTTCAAGATCATAAGTAGGGAAGTCCTTGTCTTCCCTCATCAGCACGGTATACATCTCCCATTTTGGTGGGAGAGCATCGAGAAGCTTTTCCACAATCTCTTCTTCTCGGTAGGAAATGGAGTAGTTACTCAATTAAGTCATTAGATGATAATATCGGGTGATAATATCATCAAGAGATTCGTTCTTCAAGTACTTAAAGACTGAAAATTGAGTTTTGAGCAACTTTATCTTTGAAGCCCGAATACCAACATTTCCTTCAAACCTGTTTTCAAGAGCTTCCCAAAGCTCTCTAGCTGATGTATACTTTCTGAAAGTATGGAGGATCTCCTGTGGAAGAGCCATTGTGATTGCAACATGGGCCTTGCTCTCGGCCTCATACATCTTCTTCTCCTCCTCTTCTATTTTACTGTATTTCTTGATCTGGTCTCGACCCTCATACTCCATTACTGGTGGAATATATCCATCTTGGATGCACACCCACATTTTCGCATCCTGGTACTTTGCATATTGGATGAACCTATCCTTCCACGCGACAAAATCGGTTCCCTTTAGCAACCTTGGGGCCTTTGTAGCTGACCCCGCTTCAACTTCCATCTTTACAAGCTCCGAAATGTTGATCGACGACATCCTTCTTGAAGACTAAGAAACCCGAAAAATTGTATAGGCGAAGTTAAGAAATTTCCCCTGAACAGCACTGTAGGCGAAGTTAAGAATAACTTCACTTAAGTAATAACTTCGCTGGATTCTTCTTAAATTCGCGTGACTGGGCGAAGTTGAGAGTAACTTCGCTTAGGGTGAGCGAACTTAAGAAGTAGGCGAACTTGTGAAGAAATTCGCTGAACAAGGCGAACTTGAGAAGAACTTGGCTGGGTTATGCGAAGTTGAGGAGGTAGGCGAAGTTGTGAATAACTTCGCTTCTCCTTATATCTTCGCTGAAACCCTACTTATCCTGACGGCAACTTCGCCTGAAGAACAGCAACTTCGCCTGATGAACAACTCAGTTTCTGCAGATCTGTAAAACGGATTTTAACGAGGTTTTCGACGGATTAAAAGCTTGAACACACTGGTAGGAGGCTAGAATGAGCAAACACACCAAAAACTCGTCCCGCGAAACATCGAAATGGGACGAATTCTACACCCGCGTGAATATCCCGAACCACACAATCGAGCCAAAAGCTCTGATACCAATTGTAGGTTCCCTGGACGGATCACACGAGATATCCCGATATACTCAGGTGCGGAATCCCTGCGTATATCGTTACGGGTATAGAAACACAAACACGAACACACGAACACGATACGAACAAACTCACGTTATATTAATAACTCAAACCGTGATACTTACAGACTCTCAACCTCACGTCACTTGACTCACTGAATTACACGTAACTTGACCAATCTAACCAACAACTAAAACGATCGGCCGTACACAGTATAAATACACAACAACTTCGCCTCAGGCGAAGTTGTCCATAACTTCGCTAGTTCAACAAGTTCGCCTAGGCGAACTTGTCAACAACTTCGCTTGGTTAACAAGTTCGCCTAAGCGAACTTGTCAACAACTTCGCTTTACAAACAAATACACAAACAATATTACAGACTCGATTACAGACATTAGACATATGAACTACTGACATCTATGCACCAACAAGGATAAGATAACGAACTAACTCCCAGTTTGCTTTGACCATTCGTTAAAAGAGATAACGAATTAGAAGGTCCAATTCGCTACATGGACTGGTTCGTTACATGGACTGATTCGTCAAAGGACCAGTTCGTTAGAGGGTCCAAATCGTTATAAGGACCAGATAACCTAATTCATTAAGAACCAAGTAACGAACAAGAAGTTTGATAGAGTGACAGAACAGTCCCTGGACTTGAGAAGAATGGTTTAATTACAAAGAAACCCTCGAACTTTATAAGTTAGCGAATTAGAAAATAAATTAAAATCCTAATGGAAAATGTGTTAAGATAGATAATAAAAATAAAATTTTTATTTTTGGAAAATGTGTTAAGACAGCTTTGTCACACCCCAACCTACGGCGGAAATGCCGGGGCGGACTGATTGTCACAGCTCGCAAGGTTACTATCATGCAATCCACACTTCACATCAAACGGTAACCTGCATATGCGTGAAAATAATATATTTTGTCAACACGAGGTTGAGTGAGCAACACACCAGTTCAGTTTACATATATAATAAAAATAAGTAGCTGCAACGCGTCAAATGAGATTAACAAATCAACCAATGAGCAAATAAAAAGAGATGCCGAAAAGCACAAAGCTAAATCGACTAGCGTATGATCATACTATTTTCTGAGATTATGCTGGACCTCTCCGAATGCGGTTCACATTGAGCACATAAACATATAGCAAGTATGGCATGAGATTAGTTAACACATAAGACAAACGATTGCAGTTTTGTGTATAGATAAAGTGTGAAAATATATTAAGTTACGCATATGTCCCCAAAACAGTATGAAAACGAGTAAAAAAATGGGGAATGTGGTACTCACCTCAAAGATGAACGAGGATGATTAAGAGAATGAGGAAACGAATCACACGCGAACAACGTTAAATCCTAAGAGAATAAAGGATATACTTGAGATAAGGATCACGATAGGAGTTAAACGATAACCATTTTATATTATAATAATATTATGTTTGTAAGGATTTATTATTAAACCATTATTTTGATTTATGAAAATATATACTTAATAAAATGTTACTTTTGGTTTTATAACTTAAATTACTTGTTTTATATATTTAATAAAACGTTAGTTTTTAAGTAAAAATCTTCTTTATATATTTATGTATCTTTATATATGAAAAACGTATCTTTATTTATATCTATACATATATATGAGTATATATATATATATATGCATGAAAACGAGTCTTAGAAAATATATGTGAACGAAAACGAATATTAAAATGTCGGTTTTTAGTTGAACAACTTTGTTTAATCATTATTATTATTAAGCACATTAGTTAATAAATAATAAAAAAAAAACCTTTAAAAAAATAAAGAAAAACGGGTTGAGGGGGATTTGAACCCGCGACCTGAGTTTGATACACACACAGCCCAACCATACGAGCTGCGATTTCAGATTGTTTATAACTCAGTTCGTTTAACTTTAACCAAGATTCGATTGTCGCCCCCCTTTAACCAAGAACCCTAGAATCTCAATTAACCCAATTCGTTAACCAACAATGAAAACGAGTTTAGGGGTATTGTTCCCCATGTAAACGCAACCTAAAACATGTATTTAATTACCTTGATTGGTGAGCAGAAGAGGGAGAATGAGAGTGGAACAGAGCCGACCAAAGAACGATATGAACGAGTCATGTAAGGTCGAATGAATTCAATTAAATAGGTGGGTTTTGTCGGCGATCGAACAAGGAAGGTATCCTTTCAATTAATTGGAATAATATCAACGATTTCTTGTTCATCCGTGATTTAGGGTTTTTGGTTATGCTAAAGAAGGAAAAACGAATAAATTTGATGTTATTGACTTTATTAGTTCGTCGGTGAGCCGCGTTTTAACAAAAATAAACGATTTCCAGTTCATTATATTGATTACAAACGGATTAGGACATTCAGTTGATTGATTTCTTTGATTCGGGTCCAAGAAACCCGTTTAGGCAAAAGTATGGGTAAAAGGATTATCCAGTTAAAAATATGGGTTATAACAATATTTGCAGCTAGGACCCTAAGGTTTGATGATGGACACAGTAAGGTTTAAACTTTATATTTTGGGCTAAAAACGTCATAATTAAATAGTTTAAATATAAATATAATAATGATTTATAACTCGATAAATGCGGATATTATTAATGATAAAGCCCGGACCCGAAAGTGGGCCGGGTAACGGTTACAAATGAGAAAGTGGAAAAACCCGAAAATATTACAGTATCCCCTACTTTTGGGAATTTCGTCCCGAAATTAGAGAATCAACAACGAAAAGACGAGGATACTTGAGTTTCATCTGGTCCTCACGCTCCCACGTAAACTCGGCGCCATGCTTAGAATTCCAACGAACTTTAACCAAAGGAATGCGGCTTCGCTTAGTAACTTTATCCATATGATCCATAATCTCAACGGGTTGCTCAACGAAATGCATAGTCTCATCAATACTAACTTCATCGAGAGGGATGTGAAGATTACCCTCAGCAAGACACTTCTTGAGGTTAGAAACATGAAACACCGGGTGAATATTAGAGAGTTCAACAGGAAGTTTGAGACGATACGCAACAGGACCAACTCTATCAATAATCTCAAAAGGACCAACGAAACGAGGAGCTAGTTTTCCCTTCTTTCCAAAACGAACAACTCCCTTCCAAGGGGAAGCTTTGAGTAAAACAAAATCACCAACACTGAACTCTAGGGGTTTGCGTCTCTTATCAGCATAACTCTTCTGACGACTACGAGCAGCAAGGAGATTTTGATGTATTTGAGCAATGCGATCATTCGTTTCTTGGACTAGTTCAGGACCAGTGATTTGAAATTCACCAACTTCATTTCAACAGATCGGAGATCGACATTTACGACCATAGAGCGCTTTAAAAGGTGCCATACCAATACTAGAGTGGAAACTATTATTATAAGAGAACTCAATAAGCGGTAGATGAATATCCCAACTTCCTCCAAAATCGAGGACACAAGAACGGAGCATATCCTCTAAAGTTTGGATTGTTTGCTCGGATTGGCCGTCATATTGCGGGTGATAAGAAGTACTAAGATCCAATCGAGTACCCAAAGCGGACTGAAGCGACTTCCAAAAACGGGAAGTAAAACGACCATCACGGTCAGATATAATAGATAACGAAGTTCCATGATGACAATCAATTTTCTCAACGTAAATGCGCGCCATTTGATCAACAGTATACGTCTGCTTGATGGGAATGAAATGAGCAGACTTGGTCAGACGATCAACAATTACCCAAATACTATCATGTTGCTTGCGGGTAGAAGGAAGCTTAGTGATAAAATCCATAGCAACACCTTCCCATTTCCATTCGGGGACGGGAGGTTGTTCGAGTAAGCCAAAAGGTCGATGATGCTCGGCTTCCACTTTGGAACAAGTGAGACATTTAGAAACATACAAAGCGATATCTTTCTTCATACCAGGCCACCAATAGACATAACGAAGGTCAGCGTACATCTTATCTGCACCGGGATGTATGGAATATCGTGACTTGTGAGCTTCGTCCATAATAAATGTGCGAAGATCATCACGATTAGGGATCCATATGTGGTTTAGAAATTAAAGCAGACCATTGGGTTTAGTTTCAAGTTGGGTTTCGGCACCACACGACATTTCGTCATACATATTTCCTTCGATGACGGATTCGTGTTGAGCATCGAGAACACGCTTTTCGATATCATTTTGAACAAGAACACAAGTAAGAAGTATCGATTTAAATGGCTTCTTACGACTGAGAGCGTCGGCCACGACATTCTCCTTTCCAGGATGATAGAGAATTTCGCATTCGTAGTCGCTAAGCAACTTGGCTCATCGACGTTGTCTCATATTTAGTTCTTTTTGGTCAAAAATGTGTTGGAGACTATTGTGATCGGTATACACCACACACTTCGTACCATAGAGATAATGTCTCCAAATTTTCAAGGCAAATACAACAGCACAAGTTCGAGATCATGCGTCGTATAATTTTTCTCGTGAACCTTGAGTTGTCTCGAAGCGTAAGCGATAACCTTGCCTCGTTGCATGAGAGCGCAACCAAGACCTTGGTTAGAAGCGTCGCAGAAAACGATAAAATCATCATTTCCTTCCGGAAGACCAAGGATAGGAGCATTGCAAATCATGTCCTTTAGAGTTTCAAAGGCTTCTTCTTGCTTTGACCCCCACACAAAGGTTTTACCTTTGTGTGTTAAAGCGGTGAAGGGCAATGCGATCTTGGAAAAGTTATGAATGAAACGACGGTAATAACCCGCCAAACCGAGAAAAGAACGAACTTCGATGGGAGTCGTAGGCGGCTTCCAATTCTTAACAGCTTCGATCTTTGCAGGATCAACATGAATACCCTTTTCGTTTACAATGTGGCCCAAAAACTGAACTTCTTTCAACCAAAACTCACACTTAGAAAACTTGGCATACAATTGCTCCTTTTGAAGCAGATCAAGAATGGTATGGAGATGATTCTTGTGGTCGCTTTCGGATTTCGAATAGATCAAAATGTCATCGATGAAAACAATAACAAACTTGTCCAAGTAAGCTTTACAAACACGGTTCATGAGGTCCATAAACACCGCGGGTGCGTTTGTCAACCCAAAAGGCATAACACAGAACTCGTAATGACCGTAACGAGTTCGAAAGGCGGTCTTGGGGATGTCATCATCACTAACTCGGAGTTGATGATAACCCTAACGCAGATCGGTCTTTGAGAAGCATGCGGATCCTTGAAGTTGATCGAAAAGATCGTCGATTCGAGGGAGCGGATAACGATTCTTAACAGTAAGCTTGTTGAGTTCACGGTAGTCAATGCACATGCGGAAAGAACCATCTTTCTTCTTGACAAAAAGCACAGGTGCACCCCAAGGAGAAGAACTCGGGCGAATAAAACCCTTGTCCGAAAGTTCTTGGAGTTGGCTCGAGAGTTCTTGCATCTCGGAGGGTGCAAGACGGTAAGGGGCTTTAGCTATGGGGTTAGCTCTGGGTATAAGATCAATTCGGAATTCGACTTGATGAACCGGAGGAAGACCAGTGACATCATTGGGAAAAACATCATGAAAATCGCGTACAACCAGGATATCGGATAATTTCTTCTGTTTCCGCTCTTTTTCCACCACGAGAGCTAGGAAGGCGACACATTTCTTGCGCAAATAACGTTGGCCTTGAAAAAACGACATGAGATTAAGCTTAGACGTTGGAGTATCACCGAAAACCTTAAGAATACGACCGTTTTTGAGAGGTATACGAATGAACTTGTCGAAGCAAACAACTTCCGCACGATTAAGAGTTAACCAATCCATCCCTACGATTACGTCGAAACTACCCATTTGCATCGGAATGAAATCAATTAGAAACTCTACTTTGTTAAGAACTATGACGCAATCCCTGACTACTTAGTCAATCATAATAGAATTTCCGTCAGCTACTTCTACGGTAAAAGGTCTAGACAACTTATCCCGAGGCTTATCAATAATATACGCAAAATCCAAAGATATAAAAATCTTATCGGCACCCGTATCAAACAAAACCGAAGCATGTTGATTATCAATGAGAAACGTACCATTCACCACATCGCTAGAACTCTGAGCTTGATTCACATTCATCATAAACGCACGACCATTGGACCCTTGAGGGGCTTGAGCAACTTTGTTTAAAGGAGGAGCTTGAATTGCAGGAGCTTGTGTTGATGCTGATTAAGGAGCCATGAGCTGAGGCACATGAGGTGCATGAGTTTGAGGTGCATTGGCTTGAGGTTGGTAGGTTTGCACTTGGTAGGCTTGGGCAGTGTAGTTCGGTGCATGGTATACTTGGGATTGTGGTGGATGGGTAACATAAGGAGGTGCAGGCATGACATGGGCTTGGTTGACATGGGTGAGTAATGGGTAGGCGTTACTGAAATGATTAGGGTCTCCGTATTGGTAGCAAGCTCGGGTATTAGGAACACCGGGCTGAGCAGGGTTAGCAGCAGGTCTAGCAGTAGGGGGTGCAGACCGGGTTTGGACAACCTGTGATCCAGGCGGTGCACGGCAAGTATTGGAAAGGTGGCCGTAACGGTTGCATTGAGTACACAACCGGCAACGGAATTGGACCGGGTGATGGCGGTTACACCTGGCACAAAGGGGATGTGGGCCAAAGTAAGCTTTCTTGTTTGGGCATTAGGGTCATCTGGGGCTTGGTTGTTGGATTGGTTGACGGAGTAGTTTTGGTAGTTGGGCTTACGTTTTTGGTGGTTCTTGTTGAAGCGGTTGTTGTTGTTGGAGGGTTTGGCCTCAGCTTTGGCATCGGTAGAGGAGTCGGTCTTTGTCTTGTCGGGTGTGGGCTTGGAATCCTTGCGGGACAAGGCTCCATCCCGAACGTGACTATCAGTGAGGGAGGCAGCTAGGTCTATTGCCTCACCGATGGTTAATGGGTTACGACTCATTACGGCATCACGGAAAGCGAGCGGGAGACCGCGAATGTACTATTGAATTTCGCAGGTCTCGGGGGTTACCAGATGTGGCACAATACGGCTCAATTCGCGAAATCGGCTAGAATATGTGGAGTTATCGCCCCCGATTTGCTTTAGATCCCAAAACTCCGCTTCCAACCTCTGCAGTTCATGTTCTGGGCAAAATTCCTTTTTCGTCGCCTCCTTTAGTTCCTCCCAAGGCATAGCTACGACCAAATCCGACCCTTGGTCATTCCTCAGGGCATTCCACCATACAACAGCTTGATCCTTAAAGCAGCTTGAAGCAAATTTGGTCCTTTTGACACCCGAACATTCACAGTGGATAAATATGTTCTCCATTTCTTCAAACCATTGGAGCAAGATGGTGGCATTTTCCTCACCATGATAAGATGGAGGTTTGGTTCTCAAGAAATTACGGAAATCAAAGTTGTTGGGGGAGGCCGAGGTGGCCGAACCATTAGAGTTGAGGTTCTGGATTTGAGTGACAAGTTCAGGCATTGCAGCAGCTAACTCTCTCGTGATTTTAGCAGCCAGGCGGTGGTCACATGAGCCAGATGAACGTTGACGACGACGGTGATCTTTGAGTGACGACATTCTACCGGAAAATAAGAGTAAAGGTTTATGAGTTGGGGGATCATATGTGTAATATTTATGAGAAAAGAAAGTTAGTTGAAAACATTAAGTTCCTGTTAGGTTAGTTTCACACAAAAATCTAACAAAATACATCTAGGGACGTTGGCCTCCCATGAGCTTTCCATAGAAATTTGAATGGCCCAACAATAATTAACGAACAAACATTTGAGTTGGACAGCCCATGAGCGTTACATGGCAATTTGATTGTCGCAACTAATTAACGAATTATCAATGCAATATAGTTTTTCTGCCCGATGAGCATCTTTGACCGACCAAACTAAATAACGAACTAACGAAATAAAATATGGGTAGTCGGAGTATCCGACAAAAATACGAAACAAGTTAATAGATGGATAGTCGGGATTCCCAACTAACCACTTGAAATAACGTAAAATCCATAATTGGAAGGTTACCAAATTTAAGCCACGAAATCACCGAGAATTCGGTTTAAAAATGTATACAGGAGTGCAACCACTAGTGTGGTTACGGTTGACAGCTTAGGGTGTCGGTCACATGGCATTTATGGGTCTCGCTCGGGTCCATAGGGTTGAGTACTGTGGTCAGGTTATCACCCAGGTAAGGATTAGCGTCTTACCTTTGGTTCTTGGAACCGTTTTGCCAGTGCCCAACTCACAGTTTCTCACCCCTTTTCATATGATAGGGACATGCCACATAACCTAGCCCTAAGGAGAATGAGTGAAAACAACAGGTGGGAATTCTTAAGGAATTTTCCGCAATTAAAAAGCTATCTAATATTGATTTTTAAATTTAAATAAAATTTTAAGTTTTGAGGCATAGCCTCGGAGCAGTACGTGTGTGCATGACTATAATATAATAAGAAAACTTATCAACTAAGGGAAGCGGTAACAATCAAATAGAACACGTAAGGTAAACAAATAAGCACGTACATGGCTCCTAAACATGTGTCTAAGGCAATCTCTAACGACCTATCTTAAACCTTCGGCCCTGATACCAATATGTCACACCCCAACCTACGGTGGAAATGCCGGGGCAGACTGATTATCACAGCTCGCAAGGTTACTATCATGCAATTATATAAAATTCAAATATCTATTTATTTCATTCAAATAACACCATTATTCATTACAAAAAGGAATCCAAAACAAACAAAACATCCAATAATTCAAATGAACATTTAAAGTCTCGAAATAAAATCTTATAACATAAGTCCTTAAACAAATATTCTAAATCCACACTTCACATCAAACGGTAACCTGCATATGCGTGAAAATAATATATTTTGTCAACACGAGGTTGAGTGAGCAACACACCAGTTCAGTTTATATATATAATAAAATACGTAGCTGCAACGCGTCAAATGAGATTAACAAATCAACCAATGAGCAAATAAAATGAGATGTCTAAAAGCACAAAGCTAAATCGACTAGCGTATGATCATACTATTTTCTGAGATTATGCTAGACCTCTCCGAATGCGGTTCACATTGAGCACATAAACATATAGCAAGTATGGCATGAGATTAGTTAACACATAAGACAAACGATTGCAGTTTTGTGTATATATAAAGTGTGAAAATATATTAAGTTACGCATATGTCCCCAAAACAGTATGAAAACGAGTAAAAAAATGGGGAATGTGGTACTCACCTCAAAGACGAACGAGGATGATTAAGAGAATGAGGAAACGAATCACACGCGAACAACGTTAAAGCCTAAGAGAATAAAGGATATACTTGAGATAAGGATCACGATAGGAGTTAAACGATAACCATTTAATATTATAATAATATTATGTTTGTAAGGATTTAATATTAAACCATTATTTTGATTTATGAAAATATATACTTAATAAAATGTTACTTTTGGTTTTATAACTTAAATTACTTGATTTATATATTTAATAAAACGTTAGTTTTAAGTAAAAATCTTCTTTATATATTTATGCATCTTTATATATGGAAAACGTATCTTTATTTATATCTATACATATATATGAGTGTATATATATATGTATGAAAACGAGTCTTAGAAAATATATGTGAACGAAAACGAATATTAAAAAGTCGGTTTTTAGTTAAACAACTTTGTTTAATCATTATTTTATTAAGCACATTAGTTAATAAATAATCAAAAAAAAACCTTTAAAAAATAAAGAAAAACGGGTTGAGGGAGATTTGAACCCGCGACCTGAGTTTGATACACACACAGCCCAACCATACGAGCTGCGATTTCAGATTGTGCGATTTCAGATTGTTTATAACTCAGTTCGTTTAACTTTAACCAAGATCCGCTTTTCGCCCCCCTTTAACCAAGAACCCTAGAATCTCAATTAACCCAATTCGTTAACGAACAATGAAAACGAGTGTAACACCGTAAGAATTTCGAGTTCAAAGTATCAAATTTCCAAAGTCTAGGGACTAAATTGCCAAAATCCAAACTGGAGGGTTAAAAATGAAAAATTAGTTTTCCTGACCCATCGCGCTACAAGATGAGTCAGAAGAGACACCCATCACGTACCGCGATGGGATATTTGACAACGTGTGACACGTGGCACACGGTGGTACCATGTGCTGCCACGTGTCACCACGTGGCAACACTGCCGCCACGTGTCGCCACATGGAGCGGCTACTGCCACGTGTCAACACGTGGCAGGCCTATATGGGTGACTCAGTTGACTTATATCGCGGTACGCGATAGGTCAGCCCAGGGACCCATCACGTACCGTGATGGGAGCCCAGAAAACGCCTATAAATAGCAGCCATGGGATGTTAATTTCTCACAACCAAAACCTGCTCTCACATCTCTCTACTTTCTCTCTAGAATACATCGATATTCGTGCCTCGTTTTCTCGATAAGTGTGCCTTGAATCTTTCGTTTGTGTAACCAAAAAGGTGTTGTTGAAATGGCAATGAATCTCGATAAATGTGTCGACGGGTACGGAAGTTTGGCGTAATCGTTTGACGATCGAGAAGTAAAGCGGCGTCGGAGTGCTGCTCAAGTCCCTAGGATTTCGGTACGCCACTTAAGGTTAGGCGTAATATCGAATTCAATATAATCTATTTTTATATTCAAGGCTTAAGCCTTAAGTCGAGATTATACTCGATACCTCGATAAAAGAAAAGAAGAGAAAACATAACAAAGAAATGAATGAAAGATTGAATGTTGAATGTGTGATAACATATATATGTGTGTAAGTATATATGTATATATATTCTTTGTTATGAAAATATTATTTAATGAATAAAGAGTATTCTTAAATAATAAAAGAAAAGATTACGCTTCTTGGAGAAGAAGAAACGTCGGATTTCTAATATAAACTAAAGGTTTATAATTTACTTTTAAACAAGAGGTTTTTAAGTAAATAAAGAATTGAACTAAAGGTTCAATCAAGGATTGAGATATAAGACTAAAGGTCTTAAGCCGGATCGTGTATCCAACTAACAAATATTTATACTCGTACTATAGGTGCGAGATAAAGAAAGGGAAAGACCCTTGGACGGTGAGTGAAGCTGATCCTAAAGAGACAAGGTGAATACGCCCCCAAACTTTTAAACTTGTTTTCAAATGAGTCAAAATTTTTATGTGAAATTGTTTATAAGGAACTATGTGTTCCTAAAACCGTTATAACTATGGGTATAAACCTAGCCCTCAGGCTATGGTATACGTATGTCTGGTTCCTTACATAGGTGGTACTATGCGATGTATGGGCATGATCGCACCACCCTTGATCGTAGGACGCTCTCCTGCAGGGAGTACGACCTTATGTGTATATTTACCGGGTACTTAACTAAGTTGAACGTTGCGGTGCTTGCTGAGGTGACCTAGTCTAGAGGCTCTAGTTTATAATGTGTTATTCGACTTTGTTATTCCTAAGCCACGTTGGGCCGAGGCAGGCGCAGTCTCGAGGGGTAATAAAGTAAAAGAAGTTATTTTGCGTCAGCGTGTTCACCAGCATTCGTTGCTGACGTATTTTCTTACATTTTGCAGGTGAACAAGTTTAGCACTTGGAGTGTCGAAGTGCTTGATATATCCGATGGCTCGGATTCATTTTGTAAACTTAATATGGTGGTTTGTAAACATAAACAAGTATATCTTTTGTAACAATTTGAAACGGGTGTTTATAATCCCGTCTTTTATAAGTTACATTTTCGATCCTTTAAGTTTATAAGTCTTCCGCAAATAAACGTAACTCCGATTTATTTACAATTACGATACCAACTGTTGGGTCATACTCCTAGGCCTTAGATGGGGGTGTGACGGGTTGGTATTAGAGCCATCGATCTTAGCGAATTGTGTATCATAAAACAATACCCAAGCTTCGATCCAAGTATAAGAAATAATTGATTATGTGTTTTAGGGATAAGATAGGCTGGTAACCTTTCTTTCTCACTCTACATTCTAAACCACCCATAATATTAGATGTCGTTCAAAGCTCATATCGAAGAATTTGTACGCAAGGCAAAAGAGGCCGGAATTGCCGAACCTTACCCCGAAGACAACATGAGTGATGGATATTATGAGGCGTACTTCAACCAAGATGTGGAAGATGACTTGTCCAAACCCGTGTACTACCCCGGAAGTCGACACTATCCGATAGATGTTCCCGATAGTCCACCAAAGCAAGGAATGGATCCACCAAGACACTCAAGTTACCATCCACCAACCCTACCGATGTATAATCCTTCAGAAATACCAACGTACCATCCAACAGAGATTCCCATTTACCAACCCTCGGTGATAACACAATGCTATCCAGCCGGATACCTACCGAACTCTCAACCATCCTCCGAATGGATGAAATACCTCTCTGAACAACAGGAGTGGCATGCCGGAAGCTCCACTTTCAATGAAGTAACTCCCAACCAACCAATCATGAAGGACCATCCCATAGACCCAAGATGAGAATAATGATGCCCACTGAGACTTTCCAGATGATCTCAATAAACAATGAAACCACACAACCCATGGAGGAAGATGAACCGGAAGAAGAGGAACCAGAAGAAGAAGAGGAATCCGAAGAAGAGGATCCTAAAGAAGAAGAGGACCATGAGGAAGAAATTGAGGAAAAAAGGAAGAAGAGCATCCTGAAAATCCCAACGAGATGTCAAGCTCAATGGAAGGATCACTCACTTCCCACCAACCAAGCTATGGTTCCGTTGACCCGTATGTTCAACACCTTGAGAAACTAAGGAACCAAGCTTCGTCAAGCTTCCCACCATTTCAAGGAGAAATTCCATCAATTCAAGAGCAAGCCGACGAGATCCGAGAGCAGAACTAAGCTGCCAAGACCTACCTCTACCTTTCATCCGATATGGACTATGTTCTGTATCCAGAGCCGAGGAATCATTACGAAATGGTGACTCTGGGTTACCGTGATCCACCTCCGCAGTATGAATAACCCAATGTAGTCCCTCAATCGTATGAAGAGCATTTGGAGCGCGCTCTACGTGAAACCGACGATTGGAGGAAGAAGGTAGATGAAGAAGAAAAGAAAAAGAAGAAAGTTGGAGAAACACTCATTCGGAAGTGCAACAAAATATCGAAGGTTATGAAGAAGTTCTTGAAGAATTGAAGATGGTGGCCAAATGAAGACTGTGTGTAAAATAGTCTTGTATGATATGTGTATAAATAAAGAACGTTTAAAACGTTCTCTTGTAATGAAGAACAAATTATATATATATCGTTGAAACGATATATATGTGTGTGTGTGTGTGTTGTGTGTGTAATATATAATATACATATCCGTTTGTGATATGTATATATGAAATAAAACGTGTGTTTAATATAAGTAATGTTGTTAAAATTTCAGACCAAATTAAAAAGAAAAAGAAAGAAAATGTCTGAACAAAATAACAACAATGAAAACGCTCGAAAAGAAAAAGAAATGAGAGATAAGGGGAAAGGCCCTGAGAACGAGCGAGAGGAAGAAATTCCTGAGAAATACATGAATAGAATCCAAAAGATGATTAAAGATGCGGTTAGGGAAGAATCCGCGTTTAGATCTCAATCTCGAAAATCTAGACATTCCCGAACTGTTAACCCTTCCGTTCATCCCTCTAAATCTGTTAAATCTCGTCCTAAAGCATTCCATGATAAAGAAAGTGATCATGGGTCTAATGCCTACGAAGGTATTAGGCAAAAGTTTAAAAGGATGAAAGTTAGTGGGTGTACGTTCAAAGATTTTAAGTACTATGGACCGAAGGAGTTCCATGGTGACAAGGGAGCCATCACAACCGTGAGGTGGCTCGAGGAGATTGAAACTCTTGTTATCACAAGCAAGTGTTCCGAGGAGGGGAAAATTCAGTACTCTGCCCTAATGTTCAAGGGTGAAGCGCACGAGTGGTGGAATGCGCTATTGATGAGTAAGAGAAGAGATGTGATGTACGACCTGACGTGGAAAGAGTTTAAGGCCATGGTTATGGGGAAGTTTTGTCCGATGCACGAGACTGATCAAATCCAAACTAAGTTCCTTAACCATAAGGTCGTAGGGACAAAGCTTCGGGAGTACAATACCAAATTCCTCGAGTACTGTCGCCTTGTTCCCCAGCTGGTTAACCCTGAGTCCAGCAAAGTCACTGGATACATATGGGGATTGTCGCGGGTAATCCACGACATGGTGAGGTCTCACCTACCTCAAACCACTGACTCTGCTATGGAGTTGGCCGGTTATTTGATGGGCGGCATGGTCCGCAATAAAGAGGAGGATAAAAAGGTGACACCAACGGCTGCTCAAGGAAAGACTGGTGGAAATTCCAACTTTAGAGGTAAGGGCGTAAACTGAAACAACTCTACGCCATGCAAGACTTGTAGGAGGTACCACAAGGGCCGATGCAACTTCTCCCCGTCTCCTAAAGTCTGTGAGTCCTGTAATAGTACGGGACATGATGCTGCTAACTGTTGGAAGAAGAAGATGACTTGCTTCAACTGCAAGGAGATGGGCCATCTGAGTTTTGAGTGCCCAAAGAACAAGCCTGCTACTGGTGGTGCGGGTGGAAGTGGCCAAAACAAGAAAGGAAACGCTCGAGTCTTTGTACTCGACACAAAAAGGGCCGCTGACATGCCGGAAACCATAACCGGTACGTTTCTAGTCAACGATACCTATGCTAGAGTTTTATTTGATTCGGGTGCAAATCTAAGTTTCATAGATTATAATTTCTGTAGTCTATTAAACGAACCATTAACAAAATTAGATAAAACTCTAAGCGTCGAGACTGCTAGTGGCGAAATCGTTAAAATATCTGAAGCCTTTGAAAACGGGAAAATCCTTTTAGTTGGTTATATCTTGCCTATCTGTTTATTGCCTATGAGTTTGGCTGGTTTTGATATTGTACTTGGTATGGATTGGTTATCCGATAACCATGCTTGTATCATCTACAATAGCAAAACTGTTGAACTTCAAGTCCCCGATAAACGAACGATTCAAATTGAAGGGGACAAAGACGCTGGCCAAGTTAGCATAATTTCTATGATTAGGGCTAATAAATGTTTGAATCAAGGATGCCTCGCATTCATGGCCTACGTTACTGAAGAGTCAAAGCCAAAAGAAATCAAAGATGTTCCTATCGTTTCTGACTTTTCTGACGTCTTTCCTGATGAACTTCCTGGAATCCCTCCCGATCATGAAGTAGAGTTTAGGATTGATCTTATTCCTGGTACTGCTCCGATCGCCAAAGCTCTGTATCGTTTAGCGCCGACTGAAATGAAGGAGTTGAAGAAACAGCTCCATGAGCTTTTGGAGAAATGTTTTATTCGACCGAGTTCGTCGCCTTGGGGAGCGCCAATTCTATTCGTCAAAAAGAAGGATGGTTCCATACGAATGTGTATTGATTATCGTGCGTTGAACAAAGTCACAATCAAAATCTGATATCCACTCCCTCGAATTGATGATCTTTTCGACCAACTTCAAGGTGCTAGCTTCTTTTCTAAAATCGATCTTCGTTCCGGCTATCACCAACTCAAAGTCCAATCCGAAGACATTCCAAAGACTGATTTTCGAACAAGGTATGGACATTATGAGTTCACGGTTATGCCGTTTGGACTTACTAATGCTCCGTCCGCATTCATGGACATGATGAACCGTATTTGCAAGCTATACTTAGATAAATTTGTTATCGTATTTATCGACGACATACTTATTTACTCTAAGTCTAAGCTGATCATGAAATTCATCTTCGAACGTCACTTGAAATCCTTAGAACCGAGAAGTTGTACGCTAAGTTCTCGAAATGCGAGTTCTGGTTGCACGAGGTGCAATTTCTTGGTCACGTCATTAACGTTAACGGTATTCAAGTGGACCCTGCTAATATTGAAGCTACCTCTAAGTGGGAGGTCCCGAAGTCGCCAACCGAAATCCAAAGTTTCTTAGGTTTGGCCGGCTACTACCGTAGGTTCATCGAAAACTTTTCTCGTATCGCCATTCCCTTAACTTCGTTAACTCATAAGAACATCAAGTATGAGTGGGGAACAAAGCAATAAGAGGCGTTCAATATACTAAAGCAAAATCTCACCCAAGCACCTATCTTGGCTTTGCCAGAAGGTACTGAGGATTTTGTAGTATTTAGTGACGCGTCCCACTCGGGTTTGGGATTTGTACTAATGCAACGCAAGAAAGTAATTGCTTACGCCTCTCGACAACTCAAAGTACATGAAGAGAACTACACGACTCACGATCTAGAGTTAGGTGCCATAATCTTTGCGCTTAAGATATGGAGGCACTATCTCTATGGAGTAAGATTCACCGTGTACACTGATCATAAGAGCTTGAAACATATCTTTGATAAAAAAGAGCTCAACATGCGCCAACGCCGATGGATGGAAACGCTCAACGACTATGATTGCAAGATTGTTTATCATGAAGGCAAGGCTAACGTTGTAGCCGATGCCTTAAGTCGTAAAGAACACGAGAAACCAAAATGAGTTCGAGCGTTGCGTTTAGAGCTCCAAATTGATCTTATCAAGCAAATCAAGTTAGCTCAAACTCAAGCTGTTAATGAAAACCAAATCTCTGACGAAAAGCGTAATGGCACCATTGACTTGTTAGTCAAAGGTAATGCTGGTATCCTCAGAATGGGAAACTAGATTTGGGTACCAATCGTTGGAGGTTTACGTGAGAAAATTTTGAGCGAAGCTCACAAGTCTAAGTACATGATGCATACCGGAAGCGATAAGATGTATCACAATCTTAAAGCAAATTATTGGTGGAATGGGATGAAAAGGGATGTCGCTTCGCATGCAGCGAAATGTTTATGCGGATCTGGCTGCGGATGATATTCTGGTGGAAGAAGAGAAGAAAGATAAGAAGTGGGTCAATGTCAAGCGACCGGGTACTCATTATGGAACTCTAAGGACAAGAAGCAGAAGGTGTGGGAGCGAAAGACGTGCAAGACGTGTGGGAAGGTGCATGGTGGAGAGTGCAAGTGGGGCACTAGTTCGGATATGTGTCACAAATGTGGAAAGGCTCATGGCAGAGAGTGTAGACTTGAACAAATGCCTGTTATAAGTGTGGGAAGGTGGGGCACTATGCTAACGAGTGTGATAAAAATCGTATGCTTCAAGTGTGGTAAGACGGGTCATATGGAAAGGGAGTGTACTGATGGTGGAGCTGGAAGTAGTGGAAAGAAAGATGCCGACCAAACTAGGCCGAGGACTAGAGCCTACATGCTGACCCAGGAACAGGCCAAACAGATTCCGGATGTTGTGACTGGTACGGTTTTAGTAAACGTTATTTCTGCTTCCGTATTATTTGATTCGGGTGCGAATAAAAGTTTCGTAGCTACACCGTTTAGTAAATTAGCTAAAATTAAATGTTGCCGAGTGTCTGAGACATTTATAGTAAAAACCGCTAGTGACGCTTCGGTTAAAATAATGAAAATGGTTAAGGACTGTAAGATAGAGTTAGAGGGACATGAGTTCCCTGTTACCTTGTATGTTATGACCTTAGGAGGGTTCGATGTAGTTTTAGGAATGGATTGTTTTTCTGAGTACGAAGCTCAGATAGTATGTAAGAGTAGGATAATAAGGTTAAAGTCTTTGGATGGTAGTGCGGTGACGGTTTATGGTGATAAGGAAAGTTCGGGGCTTAATGTCATTTGGATGATAAAAGCCGAGGGATTGTTAAGGCGAGGGTGCAGTGCCTACCTGGCGTATGTTGTTAACGCTATGGCCGAGACGAAAGAGATGAAAGATGTTCCTATCGTGTGCGACTACCCAGAATATTCCCTGAGGATCTTCCGGGGTGGCCACCGGAGCGAGAGATAGAATTTCTGATAGATTTAGTACCAGGAGCCCAACCCGTCACGAAAGCGCCTTACCGTCTAGCACCGTCTGAGATGAAAGAATTGATGTCCCAACTGCAAGAGCTCCTCGACAAAGGTTTTATTAGACTGAGTTTTTCCCTGTGGGGCGCACCAGTGTTATTCGTGAAGAAGAAGGATGGAAGTATGAGAATGTGCATAGACTATCGCGAGTTGAATAAGCTTACAGTAAAGAATAGATATCCATTGCCAAGGGTTGATGATCTGTTTGACCAATTGCAAGGTTCAAGTTGGTTCTCACGAAAAGATCTCAGATCAGGCTATCATCAGCTGAAAGTGAAAGAGACAGACATCCCTAAAACAACGTTTAGGACGCGTTATGGACACTACGAGTTCCTCGTTATGTCATTCGGTCTAACGAATGCTCCCGCAGCATTTATGGACATGATGAATAGGGTGTGTCCGATCATGCTGAGAATCTGAGAGAAGTATTGGAGACTCTGAAAGAAGAAAAGTTATATGCTAAGTTTTCGAAATGCGCATTCTGGTTGCGAGAAGTGTAGTTTCTTGGTCACGTGATTAATCCTGAAGGGATTACCGTGGACCCAGCTAAGATTGAGGCAATAACGAATTGGAAGACTCCACAGAATCCGACTAACATACAGAGCTTCCTAGGGTTAGCAGGCTACTATAGGAGATTCATCGAAGGTTTCTCCAAGATAGCCGCGCCGTTGACCTGTATGACCCGAAATTCGATAGTATTCAGTTGGGGTAAGTTTCAAGAAGAAGCTTTTCAGGAGTTAAAGAAGAGACTCACACAAGCTCCAATCCTTGCTTTACCCGATGGTGACGAGGACTTGGTTGTTTGTACTGATGCTTTGCATTGTGGGTTAGGTTGCATGTTGATGCAACGAGGAAAGGTGATAGCTTACGCGTCTAGACATTTGAAAGTCCATGAAAGTACTTATTCGACGCATGATTTAGAGCTAGCAGCAGTCGTGCATGCTCTCAAGCGTTTAAAGTACTTCTTCGAGCAGAAGGAATTGAACATGAGACAGAGGAGGTGGTTGGAGTTGATTAAGGATTACGACTGCGACATTAAGTACTATCCTGGTAAGGCTAATGTGGTCGCCGACGCCCTAATTCGTAAGAATGAGGAAGTCATTGCAACAGTGATGTCATACCAATTGATTATGAATTCAAGTCTGTTTGATGAAATCATCAAAGCACAGTCAGAAGTGTTTGTAGATGAAGGGCTAGTGAAGAAAGGATTTTCGGTCAGAAAGACGAGTTGATGGAAAACACTCATGGTGTTAAGAATAGGTTTGACCGTATGTGGATACCACGCCATGGGGATCTCAGAGGCCGAATCTTAGATGAAGCTCATAAGTCAAGATATTCGATTCATCCAGGAACTACGAAGATGTACCAAAATTTGAAAAGAGATTACTGGTGGCCAGGCATGAAGAATGATGTAGTAGATTATGTCAGTAAGTGCCTAACTTGCTTGCAAGTCAAGGCAGAGCACCATAAACCTTATGGAAAGATGCAGCCTCTAGAGATACCAGAATGGAAATGGGGACACATCACCATGGATTTCATAACTAAGCTACCTCGCACAGCTAAGCATCATGATGCCATCTGGGTGATAGTGGACCGTTTGACCAAAAGTGCTCACTTTCTGCCCATACGAGAGGCCATCTCGTCAGAAACGTTAGCAAATTTGTTTATAAAAGAGGTTGTGGCCAAGCATGGAGTGCCGTTATCGATCGTGTCTGATAGAGATACTCGATTCACTTCGAGGTTTTGGAAGAAGTTCCATGAAGCTATGGGAACGAGATTGAACATCAGTACGGCGTATCATCCTCAACCAATGGACAGTCTGAAAGGACGATCCAAACCCTTGAGGATATGCTACGTGCTTGTGTTTTAGACTTTGGGGGAAGTTGGGATGATCATCTGCATCTAGCAGAGTTCTCCTATAACAACAGCTACCATTCAAGTATTGGTATGCCACCGTTTGAGATGCTCTACGGTAGACGATGTAGGACCCCGGTGTGTTGGGGAGAGATTGGTCAGAAAGAGATGGGAAGCCTAGAAGTTGTGCAACAAACCTCTTCGAAGTTCGATCAGATCAAGGTAAGAATGAAAGCTGCTCAAGATAGACAGAAGTCGTATGCTGATAAGCGGCGACGACCGATTGAGTTTAACGTTGGTGACAATGTGATGCTCAAGGTCTCGCCTTGGAAAGGAATTATCCGTTTTAGGAAGAGGGGAAAGTTGAGACCAAGGTACATTGGACCGTTTAAGATTATAGATCGTGTAGGTGAAGTGGCATATAAGCTAGACTTGCCAGAAGAGTTAGAAGGAATTCATTCAACCTTCCATGTTTGTCACCTAAGGAAATGCCTAGCTGATGACACGTCTCATGTGCCATTAATGGACGTTGAGGTTGATGAACAGTTGAACTATATTGAACAACCGATCGAGATAGTCGACCGCAAGGAAAAACAGCTTCGTCACAAGGTTATACCTTTAGTGAAAGTGATATGGAAGCATCGCAAGGGTTCAGATGCTACTTGGGAAGCTGAGGATGAGATGCGCAAGTTTTACCCGAATTTGTTTATGTAATAGTTAGGTTTCGGGGACGAAACCTCTTTAAGGAGGGAAGACTTGTAACATCCTACTTTTGGTTATAATAATAAAATAAATTTCGTTATTTTATAGTGGGTCGTTATCGGTTTAGATAAATAGAATACGAGTTGGGCTAGTGTTGGGTAAATGAATATGGATTATGGACTTGGGTTAGGAAAGAAAGAAGGAAAAGACCATGGGCTTAAGCCCATGATCCATAAATATATAAACCATAATCACCCATTAATCATTCATTTCACACACATTTCATACACCACCAAAACACACACTTAATCCTTCTCTCTAGTTTCTCTCTTATCTTAGCTGAAACCAAGGAAGAAAACCGATCCCGGCCCAAGGTAATACTAGTATGATGTTTTATTAACTTAAATTCGTTATATTTAGTTACGAAACAAAAGGTCACGAGATTCGGGTGGAATCGGGTATAAACCGAACCTAAGATAAGCTTAGGGGTCACCCTAGCTCAGATCTGGATCGAACGGGATGAAAAACGGTGAAAAACGGTGGAAAAACGAGTAAGATCTCGTTTTACCGGCGATGACGGCGCCAGAAAAGTGTGTACGAGGATGTCAGGAATGTCAGGGAATGTTCTGACCAAACCCTAGTTCGCTATGGGAACGGGGAACCTAACGAATTGGAAGGTGATTCGCTAATGATTCGCATAAGGGAGCGCAACGAACTAGCTCTAGTTCGTCTCTGATTCGTTAGGGGTAAAGGGTAACGATTTACCCTTGATTCGTGATGGACCAGTTCGTTAGAAGATATAACGAATTAGATGGACTAATTCGTTATATGGACTGGTTCGCTATGGAACTGATTCGTTAAGGAGTCCATTTCGTTAAAGGGTCCAATTCGTCATAAGGACCAGTTCGTTATAATGCTTAATTCGTTACAAAGCCAGATTCGTTATAATATTTAATTCGTTATGAACTCCCATTCGTTAAGGACGGAATAACGGATTAGAACTTTGAAAGAATGACAGAACAGTCCCTGGACTTAGAAAAAGAATGAATTAATTACAATTAAGCCCTTGAACATTTGATTTAGCGAATTAAATAATAATTTAAAATCCTAATGGAAAATGTGTTACGTCAGTTAATAGAAATAAAATTTTTCCAAGCTGACCTGGAAGCTCGACCCCAGCTAGGGGCTCTGCCCCTTGGACCCTGCTAGGGGCTGCCGCCCCTAGACCCCGCTGCCCCCGGACCCCCGTCCGTTGAGGGTAATCCTTAAGACTAGAAAGATGATATAAGTAATGATAGTTAATTGATACGTGTAATTGTTATACAGTTAGTCGTGCACAGCTCAAGAAAGGAATTACCATAAACGGTGAACGTAACCGACTTCAGGTGAGTTTCTAGCCCCATTCCTTGTTATGTTTTCAGGGCTGTGTGCATACTCGATGTGATTAGTTAATACACTTATCCTAAGTGATAAGTGTATGCCATATATGTATTATGTGATACATGAACGATCTTCGAATGAATGTTGTATGTATGTGCGAAACTTACGATTATGTATATAGAAAGTATGTTAAGGAGGTAAGAAAGAAAGGGTACCGAACCCTAATAATATCCTAGGATGGAGGGTACCAGACCCTAATAATATCCAAGGATGAGGGGTGACCGGACCCTAATAATATCCGAGGATGAAGGGTGACCGGACCCTAATAATATCCGAGGATGGAGGGTACCGGACCCTAATAATATCCGAGGTATGTAGGGCGAATGCTCTTTATAACGTAAGGCTAGTTATGAATGTATATGAAAGAACGATGGACAGGTTAAGTATGTAATGTGTACCTTCGGGAACGTATATGTGTATGTAAAGTAGGTTATGTGATTAACTAGAACTCACTCAGCGTAGCTGACTTTTAGTATGCACACAGGCAAATAGGTTGAGGCAGCTAGCGTGATTGAAGACACATGGCATTGAATCGAAGATATTGGCATCTCGAAGAAATGTTGTGATGTTTTAAAGACTATGTTTTATTTTAAATGACTATGAATGTTTTATAAGACAAGATTTGAAGGTTATGTAAAATGTTATGGTTGAAGTTTTATATTCCGCGTAAAGTTTTAATTAACTCTGATTTGTAGAACTGTGTTTATGAGTAAATCCAACACCAAAGTAGGGCTACCGGTAACCGTGCCTTACAAGTGGTGAACGTAACCGCATTCAGGTGAGTTCTAGCCCCATTCCTTGTTATGTTTTCGGGGTTGTGTGCATACTCGATGTGATTAGTTAATACCCTAATCCTAAGAGATAAGTGTATGCCATATATGTATTATGTGAAAGATGTGAATGATTGTTGTTAGTGCGTGAACGATCTTCGGATATTGCACGTATTGGCAAGTTATGATTATGGATATAATGTTATGTATAATGTATGAATGATATGTACGTATGTTATGAATGAATGTAAGAGGTAGCCAGCTACAGAAGAAAGGGACTTAGCCCTAATAATACTCAAGGTAGAAAATGGACTGAGCCCTAATAATACTCAAGGCAGAAAAGGGACCGAGCCCTTTATAATCTCGAGGCAGAAAAGGGACCGAGCCCTAATAATACTCAAGGCAAAAAAAGGGACCGGACCCTAATAATATCCGAGGCAGAATAGAATAATGTAAAGTAGAAATTAGAATAAAGTATGAAGGTATATATATATATCACGTACGAAGTATGAGAATATAAAGTACGTACGAGTGTATGTAATAAATGAATGTATTGTGTCACACCCCAACCTACGGCGGAAATGCCGGGGCGCGAACTGATTGCCGCAGCTCTCAAGGTACTATCATGCAATATTTATATGACAATATCTATTAATTTTATTCAATTTCCAAATAAATCAAATACAAAATACAACTCATTAAACAAACAATAAACACAAATTTAATTCTTGATTTTATCTTTTCTAACATAATTCTTTACTAAATCTTCACAAAGTCTTGCAACTATTTCAAGCGATAACCTGCATATGCGTATAAAATAGAATTTTGCCAACAACACATGTTGAGTGAGCAACACACCAATTTAGTTGTACATATAGTATATATAACAAAAATATGTAACTGCAACAAGTCATATGAGAATAACAAAATAACCAAATGAGCAAGTATAACTGAGATGTCGAGAAGCACAAAGGCTAACGAATGGCGTATAATCATACTAGATTGAGATTATGTTGGACCTCTCCGAATGCGAAAGCATACAAAGCAAATAAGCACGTAAACAAGTAAGGTATAAGTTGTTAACACAAGACAAAGTTGCAGTTTTGAGTATAAGTATATATAAGAGATATTATTTACGCATATGTCCCCAAAACATTGAAAGCGGTAAAATAGGGGAATGTGGTACTCACCTTAGCTATAAGTAAGAGATAAACGAATGCGGTAAGAATGGTAGTAAACCAGAGTCACGCTCTTCGGAAGTTATCGACGAGAAATCCTAAGTAACAATAGTTGTGGAATATATACAAATTGAATAAAGAGTCTAAAACTAAATAGAGGTTCGAGATTTGATGATCGGGTATGTTCTTACGAAGGTTAAATATTACTTAACTTATTATTACTTTAATTTTGTCAAAAGTTTATAGTAAATAGCATATTTTAATTATATAAAATTATAATTATAAGTAGAATCCTTGAATATATAGTATTTATAATTTTTGATAAATTATATAAAGAGATTCGTTCTAAATGTTTATTTTAATACATATTTATTATTAATAAAGATGTTAAATAAATATTGTAAATAATAAAGGATAATAATAAATAATATTTATATAAAATAAAATCTTTTATAAAATGCTTGAATTTATATATTTAAAAAGATTATATTAAATATATTTTAAATTAAAACTCTTTTTAAATATTAGAACCATTAGTAATTTAATCTATATATATATATATATATATATATATATATGATATTTAGCCAATGTTCGGAAAAGTGATTAGTTAATATGTCGGTTTTTAACGAAAAATAGATCAAGTACTTATATTATATTTTAATCAATTAAATTAAATAATATATATGTACATAAGTATATAATAAAGAAATTTTACAAAAATAAAATCCAAAAACGGGCTGGGGGAGACTCGAACCTGCACCCGCAGCTAGTGCAGTGTCTTAACAGATTGCACACAACCAGTTGAGATACCCAGTTATTTGCTTAAAACATGAAAACCTATTCTTTTAAACCAACAGATGAAATAACCATATGAGCTATGAACCCTAGAGATTCAAATCGGCCAAAACGTAACCTATTAGGCCGATTAACCTTAGGGTTAACGTACATCAAGTTCCGACGAGTAAAACCATGTATTCAATTACCTTTAACAGTTGTAAATCGAGGGTCAATGGCAACGATGTGAGGCCGGCTAATACAAGACAAAGGACAGGTATTGCAGACTACGATTATACAATTAAACTTAGGGGTTTTCTTTGAGAGTTTCAGAGGATTGCGTCTGCCAATTTAATTGAGTTATAATTACTGATTTCGTGTCCACCAAGAATTAGGGTTGCCGGCTAAGATAATAAGGAAGAATGAATCAAAAAGATACGATTAACATATATGGATTGTCGGTTGAGCTGAAATAGGCAAGTGTAATGAAATCCTTGATCCAATTTCCATAAAAACTACGTAAATTAAGCTTCAAGACATCCCATATGTATACGGGTTCAAGAAACAAGAATACGGGTCGGGTTTGATAAATGGATTATCCAGATTGTAATAAGGGTTGTAACAAAATTATAGTTTAGTCCCTTGGAATTTAAGGTGGAAACAAAAAGGTTTAAACTATATATTTTGGGCTAAAAGAGTAAATACACTAAAGATTTATTCATAAATAATTAAGTATTAATTTAATACTCAATTTTGTTTGATAAGCGCGATATGTTTAACAAAAATAACCCGAACATCGAACCGAGTCGGGTAAAGGTACAAGTTCGAAACCCGAGTTGTTAAATATTGTACGTTGTATGATTAACTAGAATTCACTCAACGTAGCTGAATTTAAGTATGCACGCATGTGAGTAGGATGAGGCAGCTCGCTTGAGGGGAACACGTGGCATTGAATAAGAGGTTGGAATCGGAAGACTCGAGACTTTATCAGCTTATGTTTAATGTTTTGTTTACTTTAAAAGATAAATATGCTTGTTTAAGACAAGTTATGTAACGTTTTATGAAAGTTTTATTATTCCGCGAATGTTTTGATTAACTCTGATGTTTAGAACTGTGTTTATAAGTAAATCCAACACCAAATGTAGGGCACCGGTAACGGGGCCTTACATGTTCGTGTTTAGCACAACATGTTATCGTGTCGTGTCCGACATGTTATGACAGTCCTATAACAAACTAAACACTTTTAATAAAACAAAAAGTTTTTTTTTACTATTTACATACGAAGAAAATGTCTTTTTTACATAAAAATATATATTTTTTGTTTAATTTAAAAAATATGTTCTAAAATATACAAAAAAAATAAAAAGGAAAAAAACTTTAATGGATAGATGTTTTTTAAGTAATAACGATATTAAAAGATAACAAAATGACAAAGAAAAACAAGAACATTTAAATCATATTAATGAAAAAGTTAAGGGAAGAGCCATATTTAGTTCAAATAAAGGGAAGTGAAGTACATTTAGCCACACCCTATATAAATGAGCATACGATAAATAAGGGTGATATAATAATAATAAAGACATATTAATATAAATAAACTTAACATTTACATACATATACATTTCTTAGGTTATTCTCACACCACATAGGTTATTTGGACAATAGGTACCCCTATACGACTCGTATAAGGGTTATACGAGACGTATAGGTGCATAATTTTGTCATTTTGTGTCGGAATGTGTCATGTGATGTTATCTCGTATAATATAGCCCCTATATGAGCCGTATAGTGATATATAACTCGTATAACACCTATTTGACTCATATAGGCAATTATTACTTGAATTACTTTAAAAATATAAAATACTGTAAATAACAGCCGAGTTTGTTACAAAATAAAAACACGTAATTTGATAGTACATATTTTGCTCCATACTAATTAAACAACCTACAAACAACATGTGTGTTTCGGGTTACCGACTTTATCTCGATACATGCCTCTTGGTACACTGGTACCCCGAAAACACTCATGTAGCTTGTAAGTTGTTTAATTAGTATAGAGTAAAATAAACTTTTAAATTAAATGTTTTTATTTTATAACCATGTTGATTGTTATTTATTACATTTTGTAATTATTTAGTAAGATAATAAAAAAATCTACCTATACGAGTCAGGAAACTTATACGGCTCGTATACAAACCATATAAACCGCATCATCATGTTTTCGTACATTTGTCAGACATGTGATGTCTATACGACTCATGCAGCTCCTATTCAACCCGTATAAGACTATAAAAACACAATAGGATGATGTTTGAATATATATCATATTAACTTTTCAAGAGTTTCTTTATTGTTATTATTATTATATTGCTTAAACTTTATTTGAATATGATGTATGACTCATGTAGTGCGTTTTTATGCGGTTGGATTTGCTGCAATTTTTTAAGACAAAACCTCATGGAAGAAAGAATATTGGATCATGGTTATTCTGGTTTTAGTATCATTGCCGATCGTGGATTTCAAATAAAAGTTATTAAATACCATTTAAAAATATTATCTTGCAAATGTAAGTATTTTTACTAGTGTTATATGTTGTTGCATCGCAAGTTCAACTCGATTGTCAAAGATTTAGTCATTAGATTTTCCACTTAGGGCGTCCTAAGATTTGAATCAGTGGTGTAGCCAGGATTTTCTTTCTACGGGTTCGGAAATTTTCAAGAGACAGACGACTGATTGTCAATAGAAATTTTCTGTCACTAGCGTTCGGGTTTTTCTGACCGGTCCGGCTAAACGGTTCGGATCGTGTCATATAATAAAAATAGCAAAAATAAAATTAGAATGCAAAAATTGTAATACAAAACATGTCATTTGATATTAAAAGTCAACATAAATTCATTAAAGTTGCATTCTACGGGGTTTCATTTTCTGAAACCTATCCATTACATCATCAATTGAAACTTTTCTAAGCGAATCTTTTTTAACAAAACAAATGCAACTCTCACTTAAATGTTCATCACCCATCCGATTACGCAAATCGGATTTGATGTATTTCATTGCTGAAAAGCATCTCTCAACAGTTGCAGTCGCGACATGTAAAACGAGAGCTAACTTTAATAATCGGTAAACCAACGTAAAATTATTGTGTTTCTTTGTTTCAACCATCAATTGCACCAGACTAGATATGTTGTTCAAGTTGGCAAACCTTGTATCTTCTTTCAAATTATCAATATAGACTTCGAGTTCCGTATGAAGTCTATCTTTATCCTTTTCATCAAAATCATAGGGATACATATCAGCCAATCGCAGTAGCTTTGGTATGTGGAACCCACGAAAACCATCACATGGACTCAAACTACTTATACAAGTTAGTAAGTCGGATGTTTCCTGAAAAAATAAAACAGAGAGAGAACTATCACATGGACAAGAACTATAACATGGGCTTAAACTACTTATATTAAAAATGAAATTAGACAAGTTACCTCACTAAAACAGTTTTCAAACTCTTGGATTTGCATATCTAGAACCGTGTTGAAACAATCATATACATAGTAGTGGTGCAATGTGATGTTTGTCTTCTGTCTTGGCTTTTTTGGGTTAATGTATGGATCCTTCAAGTTCGCTATTTCAAGCTCACGTTTTTCACAAAAATAGTTAACTTCCTCAATAAATGAATTAAACCCATGTAATCTTAAAGACTCGAGTTGCCGCTTAGTCGATTTAATCAAAGATATTGCATTCACCAAATCTTGTTCTTTCTTTTGAAGACTTCTGGACAAAATTTTTGTGGTATCTAAAATACGCCTCATCAAGTGTAGATAAAACACAAAATCGAATTTTTTCATATCAGCTTGAAGCTTATCCGCTTGGTTAGAATGACCAATAGTTTTAGCGGTTTGTTCAATATACTCAAGAACTTCCATAACGGATGGATATAAGGTAACCAATCGATCTAGTGTTTTATAATGTGAACTCCACCGTGTATCTCCGGCCCTTGAAAGAGACAATTCTTGATTCAAACCACTTCCGGTACCAAACTCTTCTTCCATATTCTTTCTTTTTTCTTCCAACCTCTTTTGTTGAGACGCACAAACGACATTCGTCAAAAAGTCTACTTTTTCATAAAGATCAGAAACACCCGTGTGTTTGTGTGCAACTGCTACAACAACTAGTTGAAGTTGGTGGGCAAAACAATGTACATAAAATGCTGAAACATTTTCTTTTAAAATTAAAGCTCTCAACCCATTAAACTCGCCTCTCATATTACTTGCTCCATCATAGCCCTGACCTCGAACCTTAGTCAAACTCAATCCATGTTGGGCAAACAAACCATCAATAGCAGATTTTAGACATAATGAAGATGTGTCACTTACATGAACAAAGCCAATAAATCGTTCCTTAACTACCCCTAATTTATCAACATATCGAATAACCACAGCCATTTGTTCCTTTTTGGACACGTCACTTGATTCATCCACTAATAAAGCGAAGACATCATTACCTAGTTCATCAAAAATTTGTTTTAAAACCTCCTGTGCAAAACATTGTTTAATCTCACCTTGAATAGTTGGAGATGTCATTTGGCTATTTCCTGATGCATTCCCCAAAATAACCTTCCCAGAATCTTCACATGGTTCTCCAATTAGTTCTAAAAATTCCTTAAAATTTCCTTTATTATTAGAATCCTTTGATTCATTGTGTCCGCGAAAGGAGAATCCTTGATTCAAGAATTTTTTAGCAACAGATACTGAAGCAAGTAATCTTAGCCGATAATGACGCTTTTGCTTATCAGTTGGTTTCTCAACGGTAGCTCGTATGGATTGATCTTGTCTAAGCAAATCTTCACCTTTTTTTACATAGTTGTTGTGAAGACTATTGATATTTCCTTGATGAAGCCTCATTCTTTCTACCCCCTTATTCCAACTATTAAAGCCCTCGTTAACAAACGCATCTAAATGATTTCCATATTGCTCTTTAAACAAATAGCAATACAAACAATATGCACGATCGGTGGAAACGCTATACTCTAACCAACTCCCAAACCCAGACTTGTGATCAAACCAGTTTACTTGAAATTTTCTTGAATCCTTGGATTCCTTGCCAAATGTGGTTACCGGAAAAATATGACCTTCAGGTTGGCATGGCCCTTTAAGTAAGTATGCCCTCCTAATTTCATCTTGTTGATTTGGATGAAAAGAAGATATTGGTTTCCGTTTAGCCGGGTCTGAAGGAAGATTGTCCAAATCAACAAATTCACTTGTCCTAGAAGTTGAAGATTCAAGTCCTTCAACTTTTCTTTTTAAATATCGCTCTATATTCATGATTTAAACCCTAAAATACAAATTAACATACCAAAATCACAAATTTATTCTATAAATAATTTTCTAGTTACTACCTGAATAAGAAATTTAAAGTTTTATATAATTTACTATTAAACGATTACAATAAAGTGGCAGGCAAACGGGCAACAAGCTGCGCCGCAACCCCCTTTTGAACAGCAAAGCCAATCCTGCTAAAAACGAAGCTTTGGGACCTAGAAGCTGAAGAGGTTCCGTGTACGACGCGCTGAACCCTACTCAAAAATTTCACAGCCTCTGGAGCCAGAAAACCAAATGTATCAAAGGCAAATGGTAGAAAGACATGTTGATTATCTAAACAAGCTTTCTCGTGGTTAACAACTTTGCCCGATTCAGCCTTCAACGCAGCCTGACCCACAACAAACCCACGGTCCCTGAGCCCAACAAGAGGAGACACTCCTGTAAGATCCACACAGGCGTGTTTCCCCCCTGCCCACCCGAACACAAGAATATCAGCTGGTCGTAAAGTAGACCTCCCTTCAATAGGAAATTGAGAGACATTGAAACTAAATAAAGGAAAATAAACATCATATACCTGTTCTGATGATGCTCCAATTCCGATTGCTATCGCCTGATGGTCGAACACTCATAACTCAATCCTGCATGTCGATTGCTAATGGTGGAACTGAAGAGTCTACTTTTGTTGGTTCCAATATCGTAACTGTAAATGTGTGTAGGTTAAAAGGTTATTGCCATCTTAAATGGTTATGGGCTTATGTTTATAGAATAAATGTTATGGACCAAACAAACTATTTTTAATGTAAAAGTGGGTTAAGGTTCGCTATCAAGGTTTCTATGGGTTCGGTGTAAATGTTTCTACGGGTTCGATGCCAAAATTTCTACGGGTTCAAAGTCGAAATAAATGAATATATTGTTGGGTTTCTATGGAATTTATAATCTTAGTTAACCATTTAACTAGTCACAATTAAGGCGGAAGCGTGATATTTACAAACTAAACATATGTATCCATGTGTTTATATATGTATATGTTCATGAATAACCTAGTTTATTCATGTTATAAGATTACCAATAATCTATTTACTAGAAACCCGAAGCAAGGATCAAATGATACGGAAAAGCTAAACTATCAAAGCTTGTAAAACTTACATTCTTAACCCTTTAAGAGTTTAGTAGATGGTTGAAGAAGATGATGATGTGAATGCTAGACTTTCAAAGGAAAACCCTCAAATGGAATATACCCCGAGCCTCCAACACACACCGAGCTATGCTAGGAAACTTGAACACGAAAAAACCCAAGACCCGAGCCCTTTCTTTTCTTTTGGCCGTGAGCTAGAAAGAAAGAAAGAAAGGAAAGTTGTGTCTTGTTTTTTTTTTTTTTTTTTGGTTACTTGAAAGTTGTATATATTATTGATCATGACCTCTTTCTCATCATCACACACCATCATACCAACATGGTGTGTTAGGTTCTTAGATAAGTAAAACACTCAACCTTATGACAAGAAAAATGACCAAGACATGGGGTGTGGGGCCCACCCAAAACCGGCCCCAATAATGTTTTTTTTTTTTTTTTTTTTTTATTTTATTTTATATTTTATAAAATATATAAACACCCCATCTTTTATAAACCATTTTATAAAAGAATACATAGTTAAATAATTATTCCAATAATAATTATTTGAATAAATAAATTAACCAATTAATTTATTTAACACTTTCAAGTAAATATTCAGAAACCCGATTTTCTGAATGTATCGTGTTCTGTATTTGTTTTATAGATCTTATCTTAACAAATATATAATTGGTGTGTGTCTAACTCGTTATTGGGTATGACCCGACTTGGATCAAACACGGCTAGCCACATTAACCTAATTATGTGTCTCGGGCATACGGTATTCCAACAATCTCCCACTTGCACGTGACTCATAAGAAGTTAATGCTAATGGTGAATACCGCCTAACAACAGGTCACCACCCCTAGTGTGTTTGACTAAGTGCCATTCAATAACATCATCCCCTTCAAGTCCATACTTGATATGATATAGGTAAGTCTTATCATTACATCCCTTTGTTGCTAGATGTCATGTTAAATCGAAGAGACACAGAGTGATCATTCTCTCAATGATTTAACTTAACAGGCCTTAGACATCTAAACTCTCAACACATAAGAGGAACAAATCCCATCTTGACTGCATACATCCTTGTTGACATCTCGTATGATATCTGAGCTCTTTCTTTTACGTCATCGTGTTACCGAAAAACAAAGAAGAGAGTCAAGTTATCAGACTTGATGAAAAACCAGATCCAATATGCATCTCAGGTCAAAGGACACAATAATACTCGCCTTTACTCAAGGATTACTTATGATCAGTTGCACTAACTCTATGCAGTGATCCTTGAGAGCGGATCATGTCCAATATTTGTATCCCACAAATATTTATAAACCTTGGTGGCAAACCTATGCCCTATATTCATCACATGAATATCAACCAATCCCAGTTCATAATAGTCTTACCTTCATACTTGTTCCCACAAGCATGATCGACTACGGACGTTTAGAACAACATAAGTCATTCATGGATTAAACATGCAAATATAGAACATAACTCATTGAATAATTAAAACATAATTAATTTCATGAGATACCCATTACATTCGTTCTTATACAAACACTAAATACAGATTAAATCCACTCACTAGAATACCGAAGTCCTAATGCACAAACATGACCCTCATGTTTTGGCCTATCGAGGAGCTTCGTGAGTGGGTCCGCAATATTTTGATCGGTATGAACTTTATGAATACATATCTTTCTCTTTTCAACTTCATCCCTTATGTAGTTGAATCTGCGCTCAATGTGCCTCGTTTTCTGATGAGCACGAGGCTCCTTGATCTGTGCAATAGCACCCTCATTGTCACAGAATATCTCTAGGGGCTCCTGAATGGAAGAGATAATCCCTAGATCCATGATGAACTTTTTCATCCATGCAGCCTCTTGGGCTGCCATTGAAGCGGCGATGTACTCAGATTCTGTAGTGGATAACGCGACAACATCCTGCTTCGAACTCTTCCAAGAGACAGCGCCTCCATTTAAGATGAAGACATATCCCGACTGTGACCGAGAATCATCTCGGTCAGTTTGGAAACTCGCATCCACGTAACCCTTTACGACGAGTTCCTCCTCACCAGACCCATATATTAAAAACATATCCTTAGTCCTTCTAAGGTATTTTAATATATTCTTGACAGCCATCCAATGACTGTCACCTGGGTTGTGCTGGTATCTACTCGTTATGCTTAAAGCATACGAGACGTCCGGTCTAGTGCACATCATTGCATACATAATGGATCCTATTGCCGAAGCATAAGGAACATGCTTCATCCTATCCTGCTCTTCCTTAGAGCTAGGACTTTGGGATGAGCTCAACACGGTTCCTCTAGGAATAGGTACCAAACCTTTCTTAGAGTTTTCCATCCTGAACCTTTTCAGGATTTTATCAATGTACGCACTTTGATTGAGTCCGATCAATTTTCTTTGTCTATCCCTATAGACCTTTATTCCCAAGATATATGTCGCTTCTCCAAGATCCTTAATTGAGAAACGACTACTTAACCACGTTTTAACGTTTTCCATACTTGGTATATCATTTCCAAATAAAAGTATATCATCGACATACAAAATAAGGAAAATGATTATACTCCCACTAGCCCATTTGTACACACACGCCTCATCACCGTTTTGGACGAAACCAAACGCTTTGATTTCTTCATTAAAACGATGATTCCACATCCGTGATGCTTGTTTCAACCCGTAGATTGATTTCTTTAACTTACAAACTTTATCAGGATTAGATGGATCGACAAAACCTTCAGGCTGAACCATATGGACATCTTCCTCAAGATATCCATTTAGAAAAGCGGTCTTGACATCCATTTGCCATATCTCATAATCAAAATGAGCTGCAATGGCAAATAATATCCTAATCGACTTAAGCATCGCGACCGGCGAGAAGGTTTCATCATAATCAATCCCTTGAGTTTGCGTGAAACCTTTTGCTACAAGTCGTGCTTTGTAAGTATCTAAATTTCCATGCATATCGGTCTTCCTTTTGAAGACCCACTTACATCCAACCAGTTTGGAGTTAAGTGGACGATCAACCAATTCCCAAACTTGATTATCGTGCATGGATTGCATCTCGGCGCTCATGGCTTCAAGCCACTTGTCACAATCAGGTTGTGACATAGCATCTTTGTAGGAGATCGGTTCATCCGAATCGACCAAGTAGCAATCATCCACAAGAAATCCATATTTCTTGGGAGGTCGACTAATCCTATTAGATCTGCGAGCAACGTGTGTATGATCAACCATTTGATCATCTTCAACATCCTCGTGTTGAAAGCTAGTATCGACCAACTGTGTATCATCCAGTGATTCTTGAACCTCTTCAAGTTCCACTCTCTTTTCACTAGGTCCTTCCATAAGGAACCTAGTTTCTAAGAAGTATCCTTTGCGTGAAACAAACACTTTTTGTTCACTAGGATCATAGAATATATATCCTATATCATCCTTTGGGTATCCTATGAAGATACACCTGATGGATCGAGCCTCAAGTTTATTTGGGGTGTCACGTTTAACATAAACTATGCATCCCCATACCCTTAAATATGAAAAGGATGGAACCTTTCCATGCCACACTTCATAGGGTATTCGATCCACCTTTTTGGTCGGGGCCATATTCAAAATACGAGCCGCTGTGAGTAGCGCATATCCCCAAAATGATGGCGGTAGTGAGCTTCGTGCCATCATTGATCGAACCATGTCCAACAGTGTTCGATTCCTCCTTTCGGATACTCCGTTATGTTGAGGAGTTCCAGGAGGAGTGAGCTGTGAAATAATCCCACAATCTCTAAGATGACTTTGAAAAGCTTCACTTAGGTATTCGCCTCCTCTATCGGAGCGGAGTACCTTGATTGTTCGGTCGAGCTGATTTTGTACTTCATTTTGAAATTCTTTGAACATTTCAAAAGCTTCATGTTTGTGTTTCATTAGATAAACATACCCATATCGACTAAAATCGTCGGTAAAGGTAATGAAGTACCTTTCACTATTCCTACTAGTTGGCTTGAAAGGTCCGCATACATCCGTATGTATGATACCTAACAAATCCTTAGCCCTTTCATTTGTACCTTTGAAAGGCTCTTTGGTCATCTTGCCTTGAATACAAGATTCACACTCATCAAACGAACCTAACTCGTTTGTTTTCAAAAGACCTTTCTTTTGGAGAGTATTTATACGATTCTTGTTTATGTGTCCAAGGCGACAATGCCAAATGTAGGAATCACTCAAATCCTTTTTGAGTCTTTTAGTAGAAGTTTGATATAATGAGCTATTTAAGGTATTATCATGAACCAATTCATAAATACCGTTGTTTGGTACAGCTTTAAAATAAAAGATACCATTAGATGATACATGCATTTCTGATCTTACAAATTTAAAGTCAAAATTACATTGTCTAAGAAGGTGCACAGAAATAATGTTCCTAGTCAAACTAGGAGCATACAAAACATTTCTCAAAACAACTTCCAAACCACTTGGAAGCGATAAAGTGAAGTCTCCTCTAGCGACCACGTGCACCCTTGCACCGTTGCCCATGAAAAGATTCACTTCGCCCTTCTTTAAGTCTTCATTCTTTTTGAACCCCTGCAACCAATTGCAAATATGAGTTCCACATCCGGTATCCAATACCCATGTGTTAGAAGAAATAAGATTTAGCTCAACATTAATCATAAAGACATTACCCGAGGTATGCGCCGCATTCCTCTTGTCTTTTAGCTCTTTTAGGTAGACCGGGCAATTGCGTTTCCAGTGTCCGGTCTCCCCACAACCAAAACAAGGATCATCCTTATGACCCCTCGGTTCCATAACCTTTTGTTTCTTTGCCATAACCGGTGATTTGCCCTTACCCTTAAGATGCACAGGAGGACCCTTTCTTTTGGCTACCTTAGCCTTAAGATTGGGTTGAGATCGATTCTTGGATCTACCTTCATTGATCGCAAACATGGGTAAAACCCTTTTGCCCATGCTCGCCTCGGCTGTTTTAAGCATTGAGTGAAGTTCTCCAATGGTTTTGTCCCACCCGTTCATGTTGTAATTTAATACGAAAGTGTCGAACCTTTTCGACAAAGAGTTAAGGATCAAATCCGTTGCTAACTCTTTTGAGATGGGACAATTGAGCTTGGCGAGGCGATCAATGTAACTTTTCATCTTAAGTACATAAGTTGAAACTGGTTGATTATCATCCATTCTACATGCATGCAAGGCTCGAACCGTTTCGAACCTTTCAACCCTCGATTGCTTAAGGAACATTTCCTTAAGTTGAGTAATCATGTCGTACGCATTATGGTTTTCGAAATCCTTTTGGATTTCGGGAACCATAGTCGCCAACATGAGGCATGACACTTGAATGGAATCTTCCGTGAGTTTGACCCAATTCATATATTCGACCTCACTACCCTCTTCCGGTTCTTCGGGGATAGGTGTTTCCAAAACATGATATAATTTTTCTTGTTTTAGAACTATCCTTAAATTTCGGAACCAATCCGAAAAGTTATTGTGGTTAAGACGGTCTTTAGCGAGAATAGATCGGAGAGAGACATTTTGGACGTTAGGGATTATGTTGTCGTCGACGTGTGCGGCCATCTGCAGAATTTTAATTAAGTTCATTTTAGTGTTTTACCTTTTTAATTATTAATACCCTTTTATATATATACCAAATATAATTAATAATTAAAATCTAGAATCCAACGATAAACCCGACTCCGGTTAGGTGACCTTTTTCCCATTGTCGGTTTATCAAGGTAGTTATTCATAACAATTGCAAACCCTTTTGCAACTTCTAGAGTTTATGGGACCGGTTCGAAATCATATTTCGTGTCGGCATGTTTATCCCATCAACACCTATTAGACCCCATGCTTGGGTGACCCTCTTCACATGGTTCTAATTTAAGTCGTCCTACTTGTATCAACTTGTAATATTAACATACAAACGGTTAGGTGACCTTTTTCCCATTTATATGCCAATATTACCTCAACATATTAATTTACTCTACGCGGTTAGGTGACCTTTTTCCCACTAAGAGATTACTAATATGTTAAGCGTTATACAAAAGGATGGTGTTTAACTTATTATCCTTAATTTTAAAAGGGATTTTTAGTTTTAATAATTCTAGTTGTAAAACTTTAAATCATGTTCTAACATGCATTTAGTAACATGATATTTTGAAACCAATTTCAAAATTCTAATTTATAATAAAGCCATTTTATTATGGGCGTGAGACGGCTAGTTAATAAATCCATTTTATTAAACTATGTGTCACGTAATTACCGATAATTATTAGAACCCGTTTTATGCTTTGTTAATTAATTCTATGTGACGAAGTTGATATCCTAATATCTAACAACCACACAATCAAACAATCAATTAATTAACAAGCATACACAATTATACTAGACACGAGCCACTAAATTAGACCACACTTGTTAGCCGAAACAAGTGTGTGTCTTAGGTCCAATCCTAAGGGACACATGACACATGGATGTTGTAGCTCCCACTCGATCCCGCATCCAAATGCTTCGAGCATCTTCTTCAACCCCGTTGTGATCCACTGGGCTTGAACTTGGGCCTTAGCTTCCATAAGCTTCCATTTGGGCTCAATTGGTGGGCTTAGGTCCTTTTGGGCTTGAATCCCTTAATGGGCTTGTGAGACCCATTATTACCATACCCGGCCCAATTAGGCCCAAACTTCCAATTTTGCAATCTTCTTTATTTTACAAAATAAATGTCCTAATACATTTTTCTATAAAATAAAGATACTACAAATAACCTATTTATTACATACCCATATGAATAAATAATTACAAAATTACAAAATTGCCCCTAATTAATTATTACAAACCGAAACTTGAATAATTAATTTCAATCACAACATCAACCACAAACAAACATCCACTTGGTCTACGGCTCGGTCTAGTATTTAACAAACATAACCCTTTATGTCATAGGAACCCGTTCCAAAACCCCTTTGCTTTATCGGGCCTAGCCCAACCCATTTGGGCTTGACCCAATAACAAGATTATGGGCTTCGGCCCGATTAAAACTACATGGGCTCGGCCCAAATAAAACTGCTTGGGTTCGGCCCAAAAACTTTATGGGCTCGGCCCAATTAAAATCTTATGGGCTCGGCCCAAATTAACCAAAATTGGGCTTCGGCCCATTTGCTCGGTTTTTTTTTTTTTTTTTTTTTTTTTTTTGAACAAAGCCAAAAACAATAACAAGATTAAATACAAAATATCATGCATGTTAATTTTTGTATAAAATCTTTCAAGGGGAAAATAAAAAACCGAGAACCCGAAGCTTAGTTTCCCGTATCCCGGCTCTTGATGCCATTTGTTGGGTTTCTATGGAATTTATAATCTTAGTTAACCATTTAACTAGTCACAATTAAGGCGGAAGCGTGATATTTACAAACTAAACATATGTATCCATGTGTTTATATATGTATATGTTCATGAATAACCTAGTTTATTCATGTTATAAGATTACCAATAATCTATTTACTAGAAACCCGAAGCAAGGATCAAATGATACGGAAAAGCTAAACTATCAAAGCTTGTAAAACTTACATTCTTAACCCTTTAAGAGTTTAGTAGATGGTTGAAGAAGATGATGATGTGAATGCTAGACTTTCAAAGGAAAACCCTCAAATGGAATATACCCCGAGCCTCCAACACACACCGAGCTATGCTAGGAAACTTGAACACGAAAAAACCCAAGACCCGAGCCCTTTCTTTTCTTTTGGCCGTGAGCTAGAAAGAAAGAAAGAAAGGAAAGTTGTGTCTTGTTTTTTTTTTTTTTTTTTTGGTTACTTGAAAGTTGTATATATTATTGATCATGACCTCTTTCTCATCATCACACACCATCATACCAACATGGTGTGTTAGGTTCTTAGATAAGTAAAACACTCAACCTTATGACAAGAAAAATGACCAAGACATGGGGTGTGGGGCCCACCCAAAACCGGCCCCAATAATGTTTTTTTTTTTTTTTTTTTTTTTATTTTATTTTATATTTTATAAAATATATAAACACCCCATCTTTTATAAACCATTTTATAAAAGAATACATAGTTAAATAATTATTCCAATAATAATTATTTGAATAAATAAATTAACCAATTAATTTATTTAACACTTTCAAGTAAATATTCAGAAACCCGATTTTCTGAATGTATCGTGTTCTGTATTTGTTTTATAGATCTTATCTTAACAAATATATAATTGGTGTGTGTCTAACTCGTTATTGGGTATGACCCGACTTGGATCAAACACGGCTAGCCACATTAACCTAATTATGTGTCTCGGGCATACGGTATTCCAACATATATAACACTAAAAAAAAATTTTACGGGTTCGGCCGAACCCGTTGTCCATAGGCTAGCTACGCCCCTGGTTTGAATCCAACATATGTATGTCATTAGAAGGGGAGAACCGAGAATGTCACTATTCTATAATAGAGCTTGGACGAGGAGATGTTAATTGGTACGTATTATAGACCCTTTGTGAGAGACATTGTTGCCACCAAGCTAATAACGTTCAAGAAAAAAATGTTTTACATGTCTGTAAAATTTCTTTCGTTTACAATAGAACGTCTTTTGCTTGTGTGTTGATGAGTATAACCTTTTAAGCTCCTGAAACATTTTGGACTAAAGAAGTTTTGGTGTATAGAAATAAAATAAAATAAAAATAGTTTCTAGATATGTATAAAAATGTCATATTTTTATGTTAAATGAACAAAAACAATGTAGCTTTGGGAGTTTTGAAATATAAGACACCACATACATTGTTCCTCTTATTTTTTATAACATTATTACAATCAGATATGTACTTGAGTTCTAAGTGGTTATGTTGATGTTTTTAATAATATTAAGGGTCTAATTATAAAACATAAAGTATCTAAATAGTTTATGTGATTCAACTAATAATACTAGAAATATCTTTAAGTTGTATAGAAAAATAATAAAAGAAAATTAAATAAATTAGTAGAGTTTTGTCAAGTTGATAAATGGATCCTGGACATGAATTTTGACTTTAAAAGGTCAGCAACCAACAATATTCAACTACATTTTTCTATCTTGATGATGCATCAGCATCACCCACATATTCTTAATATTTTAAATTATCTTAATGGTACAGCATCCTTGGGCCAGCCTTAAATAAGTTGAATTATGGGTGCATACCCTTTGACTTCTATAATCATATATCATAGATGGTGGGGGCTTAAAAATAATATAAATTCAATGATAATATGTAGTTATAATTATATTCAATCAAATATTTTATTCTCGTATTACAGGGCTATTTTATATTATTCGTTTATAATACTTTTATATATTTTCTAAATTTTAATTTATTTATTATAATTAAGTTAATAATATACTTAGGATTTAATTATAAAAGAGGTTCACAAATGATGAGGTGTTATAACTCGTTTTAAAAGCTATATGTGTTTAGTGAGACCCATGACTCGTTTAATTTTTTACTATAAAATTGTTTCTTTGTTTTTAAAAAATAAGATATTAATTTTTAGTATATCCTTATTTTATAAGATTTTCATATCATATATTTTGTGAGATTAATTTTTAATTTAATGAGATATTATAACCCATTTAAGGACTATCCGGGTTTAGTGACACCAATCCCCGTGAATTCAGGTCAAATGTATGAGAAGTCTTCATTTACAAATAATGTAAACTGGTGGTTTGAGAGAATGTAACCAAATAGCTTTTAAAGATTTAGTTTATATATACTATAGATAGATTATTCCAGGCTTTGGATTTAGTTATTTTTTTAAGATCGAATATATTAAAACGAAAAACAAGAACCTACTAATTAGTAGTTAGGTGCTCAGAAATATGTTAAAAAGTCTGAAATCAAATCAAATATCTTAAAAAACTAAACCCGAATTAAGCAAGGGATGAATTATCAAAGAATACCATGGAAACATTGTAACTTCCGGAAGAATGACCTTCCCAGGTCCAAAACGAATGATTCAGAAATTTGATCATTTGATTCGGACTTACGGGATATATAATCAGTAAATAGGAATATACAATAGACCCACACTTATCTCTGGTATAATTATTTACTATAATATGGTATGTGACGTAGTGTTAATAAGTCTATCTTAGCATGTGTGCTTAAACGACTTAGATCAACATACAATGTACCCAGTCGATCAAATTGAACGACTAAACTCAAGATTAAGGTTACTATCTTCTAGAAGTATTACAATACTATAGTAAAAACAATAAATATGTAACCAAGAGTAGACTTCCACTTTTTTATTAGAATTCTCAACATTCTCGGCACTCATGCATATATAGTTTGAACAATGTTGTTGGTTTTATGTTCTAATGACATGGGGATGATAGTAAAGGCTTTAAATTTTAAGGTCTCAACTTTCAAAACATGACTAAATGATGAATTTTCTAGTGATGGATTTCCTCATTGATGACATTATCTTTGTGAGTTAGGTATGGAGCACTAACATCAATATAGACGATTGATATATTGCTCAGAAAGACTTATCCAAATATTAGAAGTGGTTCCATAACACTATTAAAAAAAGTTGAACAATCAACTTGTTCTATTAATTCAATATAACTTTTTAATACATTGGATTATAAGGATACAAAAAATTCAGTACATCACAATTTAAATAATAAATGTTTTATAGGTAAATAAATTAAATAGGTTTAGATTTTTATTTATTTTATTAAACAGTTTTGTACCACCCAAAAATATTGTAAGATTATCCTTAGGTGAGTTTGTTTCTCAAATAACATTTATGTTTCAAGAGCAATAGAACTAACATTATCTCTATTTCTTTTGTGTGTGAAAAAGGAATCAACATTATCATCTTTGTCTATTATTTTGAGTGTACCTCATAATGCTAACATGCTTACATCGGGTACACATTCTTTTCAAAATTGCTTTTGTTACTTTTTATCACCAATAATCAACTTACCAGCATCCTTAGCCAATAAGCATTTAATTTCACATCATTACAAGGAGGGGTGGATCTAGGTAAATGGTAAAAAAAATTGATATGCTAAAGTTTACGATACTCGTTTTATCTGTACTATATAACAAAATAGGATAGTACCAGTGTTACACACGGATGAAAAACATATAAACAACCATATAAATATAGACAACAATAAAATTTTATAACTCACATTTTAAACAAAGACAAATATAGTTTGTACCAAAATATTAAACATTCAGATTGTGTACATGAAAACTTAATACTTACACAAACTTAATATACACCTAAAAACAAAAAAAAAGCAAACAAAAATATACACATGTTGTAATCATATTAACACATCTTAAACATTTTACCAAAAGAAAGTTATTTTGCTTCACAACCTGAAAAACAAAATAAAGCAGGATATAATATTTTATAATATGAAATTTATTTGGAATATAAAAAAATGATCTACAATCGGTTATAAAAAATATGTGGGTTTTATTTAGGCATGCATACTAAAATTTATACATAATTATAGAATTTATAAATTGGTCAAATAACAAAATGTAAAGTTTCCTGAGATTGGAAAGTATAAACTTTTTTTAATCTTTATAAAAATTGGTCAAATAATGTCTGCTGAGATTGTGATACGACTACATATAGATTATATGATTATTAATTAACAAATTAGAATTATAGTATTTCTTAATCTAATTTTAAATGAAGTTCACACATACATACATGATTTGTATATGAACAAAAACATATAATTATACAAAAACCGTAATAAATAAATGTACAATTTATTATAAATGAATTTATAATTTAACTTTTGTTTTATAGACATTAAATTTGTAGTTAGATATATAAAATTTAAGGTTATGATTTAATTTTATGAACCAAATAATCAAAACAATACAGTTGTATTGTAATAAATAATTTTATCATAATTACAAAATATAAAAAGATGTTATTTAGTCAATTTCAAAAGGTTATGTAAATGTTTTTGATTTTTTGAAATATTATAATCGGGGTTTATTTTAGACATTAATTTTGACATTTTGTATAATTAAAAAATGGTCATATATAAGAAAATAGAAAGTTTCTTAAGATTAAATACTATGGAAAGCTTTAAAAAATTTGTATTTAATTTGTAAAATTCTGTATTTAAACGAGTTTAAATATGTTATGAGTATTAACCATAAATTAAACAGTTATAGTGACTATTTAAAATTTGAAATTTAAATATAAACTAGTTATTAGACCCCGTCGCGTTGCCACGAGGTTGTTAAACTTAGTAGATGTTTAGTTAAAGAAGTTGTTACGTTGAGTTTATTATTCGTCTAGTAGATTCATTAGAACTCACGACCGAGTTGTTAAATTTAGTAGATGTGTTGTCAAAGAAGTAGTTATGTTGAGTTTATTAGTAGTTCCATCCATTAGAGCTTAGTTCTAGCTTGACACAACGGTTATTAACGTTAATATAATTTAATTTATGGTTTGTGTTTTAGCTTGAAGTTATCATGACTTGTTAAAAATGTTGTACTGTCAATGTATATTTAATTTCTAGTTTGTGTTTTAGCTTGAAGTTATTATAACATGTTAAGAATGTTATAATTTATATATAAAGCTTAAAAAAATATATAACAAAATAAGCAAATGGCATAATAGAAGATGATTAATAACTGTTTTTTAATATACATATATATAATTTAGTAAACTTATAAAAGCTCAAACACACAAAAAAAAGCTAAAAAAGAATAGATTAAAAAAACATGAAAAAGAAGAAAAAAGTAAGGTAAACAAATGAATAGAAAGAATAAGAATGGAGTTGAACAAAGGAAGAATTGAACCCATGTTCTTTGACAATCAAAATAACATACTTACTATTAGACCACACTTGAAATTGTGTTTAACTTTTATCTTTCATATATATATATATATGTAATATATGATATGTTAAGAATGTTGTACAACAAAATAAGCAAAAGGTACAATAGACAATATATAAGAAAGTTGTCTTTTAATATATATATATAATTTGAAATGATTAATTTCAAATTTCGTATTTAAGAAACAACTTATTATATTTTTAATAACATTAAATGAGTATGTTAATTTGAATTTCGAATAGAATATTTAAAATTATTAATTGAGGGGTTTATTTTTATACATTAATTTTAACATTTAGGTGTAATTAAAATCAGTCTAATATAAACAACTAGAAAGTTGGTTGACATTGAAAAATATAAAAAAAATTTTAAATTCCGTTGAGATTGGTCAAATAATGTTAGCTGAGATTTAAAGTAATTAAAATGATCATGTTAATTAATTTGAATATTAATTTATTTGAATTTCAAATAGAAGATTGTTTATAATGACTATCAATAATATGGTTAACGATAATCGGTTTTACTTGTTGAAACACAAAATCAATAATATGGTTAACGATAAACAGGTCAATGACGAAAGAACTTAGTCCTAATTGTTGATGACCACAAATCAATTAACTGACAAAATATTAAGCAATCAATTAAATAAAAACCGTTTAAGCATAAAAGCAAACAAAAAGAATTAATCAATCGAATGATTAACCAAATCCAAATCCAAAGTTAAAAGTATAGAATATCAAAACCTAACATGCAACTCAACCCTACACCCGGAGATGGTTATGAAGCCTTTAGCCTTGCATCTTGATCTTCATTCTATTGATTATGATGTTGGAGAAGGAGTGGCCTCCAAGATGTCCCAAAACTGGTGAATAATCAATAATTCTCGACCTTAGGGTTTTTGCCTTTAAATATGGAAGAAAATACCAAAAGACCCCTTTTCTGTCAGACCCAGCCGTAAGCTACGACTGGGCCACCGTAAGCTACGGTGGTTCTGCCGTAGCCTACGCTCTGGTTCTGCTTTACGCCAAATGCCAGGCCGTAAGCTACGGCCTGGAATACGTAGCTTACGGCTGGGCTTGCTCTAGATCTTCGTTTTCTCGTTCTTCTTGATTCTCAATCATCCGGTTAAGCTCCCGATCACCTCTCCTCGTATAATCATTAGGCTAAAAACTTTAATTTCTCCATCCCCTCACTTGAGATTTACATTGCCCTCAATGCAACTCAGATTATCAAAAACAGATGCAAAACACGGGATATTCATATTAATTGCAATTCAAGGGACAACCAATTACCCATCTCCGGATTCCAATAAAGTTACACACCATAAAATAAAACACAAAAAGTTTTAAACATAAACACCACCCACATGACCCAAAAGTTCACAAGGCCACCCAACCGCCCATAAACACAAATATTAAACACTCAACAGAAAATAAAATATAGGGAGAGACACATGGACCTGATTAGCGGATCAACGAGTGCTCAATAATAAGGTGGTAGCGGGTCACAAAAGATAGATCTCATGGTATCCATGACACCAGAGAAGTTAAACGCGTCCGAAGAACTACCCGCACCAGCATCGCGAGCTGCATCCGCATAAGGATCCACCCACCTCGAATGATGAATCTGAGGTGGTGGATAGTGTGTAATCCCGTCAAACTGCCCCAAAGTTGTGTAATCAATCCTTGGTGGATTATCCACCACCGGCTCACCCCGATGCCACACCTCATGTGCTCGATTCTGGCGATCATCCTCATATTTGTCATTAATTTCTTGCTGCAAGTTATACACGTGGGTTTTATTCCACAACTCCATCCGGTCATACAATCTTTGAGTCTCTCTCCGCTGCATCTTTGCGTTCCTATTCTGTTGATCAAACTTGTATTGAAACTTACTACCCCTACTACCATAGACTGGTGGCCCCGACGTTTGATGCCAGTCAACCATCCCTGCATCATCCTGAACCATCTCGTGTGGAAGCTGTGTCGGGGCTTGTTGTGGCTGCGCCGATGAACTTCCACCCTGATCACTTCTCACTGCCCGTCATGGAACCTGATGACCCCGACTACCTGGAAAAACACATACGGTTCCTCAATCACATTCTCTCCATGACCACTCTTCAATGCCCTCAGCTGCACCTGTATATCAAAATGTTGGATATATCCTCCTTCCTCATGATAAATCAAATTCTCTTTCTACAACTGCTCTTTATCAAAAGGGTGCAGATTCTTTTCAACCATGGGTGTATCTGGTCGAATCGCTCCTTTTGCCTTCAATAAAGCTGTAATCAAACGACAATGTGGGATAATCAACTTTGCCTTCGACTCTCTTGCCATCCAAATATTCATCATAACCAAATACTGGTAAGAAATCTTCGGTGCACACGTCATCAATGCATACAACACCGGAATTTCATAATTTCTAATTTGCGTTTTGTCACCTCGCCTCGGCATGACATTATGGATCACAAAACTTAACAACAACCTCACTTGCATCTTCAAATTATTTCGCAACATTGTATGGGACAATCCTAGTTTAAAAAGCTCGAGTTTCATTCTCTCGTACAGAGGACATTTATCCGGGTTATACAATTATCCTCTGAGGGATACACATACTCTCCTGATGGTTTAGAAACAAATGGTGCTATCCGACGTAAGGTGTCCAACGACATAACCACATCAACTCTCAACGATGCAACCCATTCTTGAATAGTATCCATGTAATTTCTTTATCTTCGTCATCATAACACTTCAAGGCCGCCTCCCAACCCAAGTTCTCAAACATGGTCACAATACCAAACGGCCTCAACTGAGTCTTCGAAACTTGTTTCTCACACATAAACCCATCTCTTTTGGTTTTCAGTTTGGCTATCTCATCATTATATAACTCCGCTTGCCAATATGGATCCATTCCCAATTGAGGACCCCCGCCCCAAATTGGCTTAAGGGGAGGTGCCATTCCTTCATTTTCATATGGTTCTTGCATTGGATCCTCCTCATCCTCATAATCCCGTAAAATCAATCTTCTCTTGGGCAAAGGTGGTGGGTCGGCCGATTATGAGGCAACTTTCCCTTTGTTTCTTGGCGGGTTTTTTCTTGTATCACTAGTCCTTCCCATCCTACACAATCAAACAAACAATGCAAGTCAAACAACATATTCGAACATAATAAACCCCCCAAACGTCCTCACACTTGTTGTTGGCTATGGGTGTATAACTTGTTGATTTAATGCTAATAAAAACTACTTTGAGTTCTAACTTGTAAAGGTTTAACTTACGCAATTAACCCAACATGCTTTCATTAACTATATAAACATCAAACACACTATTACCAACTTCCATATTTTAAAATTTCAACAAGCCAATATAACCAAATCATTATAACCAGTGACACCCATGTACCATTCCCTTAAAAAAAATTTATCAATCATACAAGCATGGAGAAATTTTCTCATAACCATCCCTAACCTCAAACAAAATCCATAATGTAACATCGTGAAAGTTTCGAATAAAAAATGCCAAGTTTCAAAAGTAAAAGGACCAAAAATGACAAATTCTAAACTTCAGGGTTGAAAATGAAAATTCTGACTTTTAGGCCGATCGCGATACGTGACGGCTGTAGGGCCAAAGTCATCGCGTATCGCGATGACTCACTCTGACAGGCGGACACGTGCCCCGCCATGTGTCCACACGTGGCACTCCCGCTGACACGTGTCGCCACATGGCAGGCCTAATGGTGACCAGGCAGACCTACGTCGCGATACGCGACGGGTCAATCAAGGGGCCATTGCGTATCGCGATGGGTCCCCTGATTTGTCTATAATTAGTGGCCATGAGCATCTCACTTCACCATACCAAACATCACAGCTCATTCTCTCTCTTGAACTCGCCTCGTAAAACGTGCCATGACGTGCCTCGATTTTCGTGCCCAAATTCCTTGCATTTCATGCCAATAAACTATCAATACCCGAAGTACCGACGACGTCATATCGAATTTTGAGCCACCACGAGACGACCCGAAGACCATCTCGAAGTACGTGCCGTGAAAATTAGGTGCCTCAAAAAACGTGTCAAAGAAAGGGTTGATCAAGAAGATAAAGAAAACGAAGCGGCGTCGAAGTGCTGCTCGATTGTGTAGGGTTTCTATAAGCCAACCAAGGTAGGTTAATGCTCGAATAAAATAATAATAAAATAAAGGCTTAAAACCTTAAGTCGAGCATATACTCGATACCTCAATAATAATAAAAGGAAATCATAACAAAGAAAAGAAAAGAAAGAAAAGTGATATAATATTATTCGTTGTTATAAATGTTATTTAAGTTTAATATTATTTTTCTTAGATAATAAGTAAAAGAAAGTAAACGTTTCTTAAAGAAGAAGAAACGTAGGGTTTTAAAAGTAAAATAAGTTAAGCTAAAAGGTTTATCTTATAAAAGAAAAGAAAAGTAAATAAGTTAAATAAAAGAGTTTTTAACTTATAAAAGATAAGAAAGAAAGATACTTTTAAACTAAATGGTTAAAGTAAAAGAAATAATGCTTTGAACTAAAGGTTCATAAAGAAAATATAATCGAGGTAAAGATTATAGAAAAATACTAGAGGTCTTAAGCCTGATTGAATATCCGATTAACAAAAAGTTATACTCGTACTATAGGTGTGAGATAGCAAAGAAAAAGGAAAGACCCTCGGATAGTGTATTGAAGCTGATCCAGAAGAAAAGGTGAATACGCCCCAACTTTATAAACTTGTTTAATCTAGTCAAATAAATGAAACGAATTACATGAGATTACGTATCTCTAAAACGTTATAAACAAAAGTAATCACTAGCCCTCAAGCTGTCGTGTACGTTTGCTTGGATCCTTACATATGTGGTAAAAAGTCGGTGGGCACATCACACAACACTTGGCCATGACCTACGCCACGATGGGCTGGACCTAAGTTACGTCCGTGTGAGACTGACCATGTGTATACGTATGGTACCTAAGTAATGTCGAACGCTGCGGTGTTTGCTGGGGTATCTTGTGTGAGACTTAGTATATAATTGTGATTGTTTTAAAAGCTTGATTATTCCTAAGCCACGATGGGCCGGACCTAAGTTATGTCTCGAGGGGTAATCAAGTAAAATAAAATATTTTCGCGTCAGCATATTCACCAGCATGTGTTGCTGACGTATTTTTTAAACATTTTGCATGTAATCAAGAATAAAAGCTTGGGATGCCGAAGTGCTTAAGTTATCCGATGGCTCGGATTATTTTGTTAAATATTATGAAATGGTGGTTTAATATAAATAACTGATCTTTTGTATAAACAAGTAATACTTTAAACGAGTATTTTATAATCCCGTCTTTTGTAATGTAAATATAATATTTTAATCCACATAAATATAAACTTCCGCTTTAAACCCGCAACTCTGATTATTTACAAATGTGGTACCAACATATGCGTCGCACGCCTAGGCCGTGGTCTGGGGTGTGACACATAATGTAACATTGAAACTTCATTATCTACCTTAGACATCTTCAATCAAAATATGTGAAATACATACCTTTTTAGTGATGAGAGTAGATGTACTAAGCTTCAATTACAAGAAAAAAACACTTAAACTTAAAAATCCCCAAACTTGGTTTTTAGGGTTCTTCACACCCTCACGAATCCGGTAGAAATCGAACGAGAATTGATGAAACCAACACCACACGCGAGTTCCTCTCGAAAAAATAATGAGTTTAAAGTCCAGAATCAAGAGATTTGGTTAAAAATTGAGGGAGTTAGAGTTATGGGTTATGGGTTTTTTTTCGTGTATGGAGATGAAGAAATAAAAGAATGAGAAGAAATAAAGAAGAAGTAGAAGAAGAAGAAGAAGAAGAAGAAGGGGTGGGTGAAAGATGTGGTGGGAATAAAAAGAAATTTTTTTATTTTTTATTATTTTTATTTTTATTTTATTTTTGGAAAAAAATACGGACCTCGACAGTAAGCTACCGCCGGGGAGCCATAAGCTACGGTCACCAGAAAATGTTGCCGGCGTAAAGCAGAGTGTAAAGGCCGTAGCCTACAGCCTGGCCGTAAGCTGCGGCTTTCAAGCCGCAGGCTACGGTTGCTACAGTGGTAAAATATATTTTTTTTTTAAAGATTAAAAAGTAAGCAACAAAGGCTCAGGTTGCCTCCCGAGAATCGCTGAATTTAAAGTTTACAGCCCGACGTTACCTGGCCCTTAACATTCGGCTGAATATGATGGTGCAGTAGCTATAAAGCTCACCATCGACTCATGTATGCTTTTATTCAAATCCTCATCTTCCAAATATGGTTTCAACCTATGCCCATTCACGACCTGCCTTAGATGATCGTCAAAATCTTCAATTTCGAACTCGCCAAACTGACCATCACGCTTTACCTGGTACGGTCCCATCCATTTACTCTTTAACTTAGCCGGGAATAGTTTTACTCTCGAGTTGTATAACCAGACCTGATGTCCTTATTCAAAAGTCTTCCTCTTGATCTTGGCATCATGCACTTGTTTCATTCTGTCTTTATATGCTGACGCACATTCATACGCTTCATCCCGCAGCTCCTCCAGCTCACATTTATTCAACTTCCATTCTTTACCTGCACACTCATAATCTAGATTAACCTTTTTCATGGCCCATAAAGCATGATGGGAAAGTTCCACAGGTAAATGACATCATTTCCCGTAAACCAACCGATATGGGTTGTACCAATAGGTGTTTTAAAACCAGTACAGTAAGCCCATAAAGCATCGTTTAACTTTGTTGACCAATCTTTTCTATCGGGTCTTACCGTCTTTTGTAAAATTTCTTTAATTTGCCTATTGGATACCTCGACCTGGCCACTCGTTTGAGGATGATATGGTGTGGCTATTCAGTGGTTTACGCCATACCGTTTAAGTAATTTGCCAAAATTAAAGTTTTTAAAATGAGAACCCCCGTCACTTATAATAATGCGAGGAACTCCAAATCTCGAGAAAATTTTGTTTGGACAAATTTACAAACAATGGCATGGTCATTTGTTTTGGTGGCGATTGCTTCAACCCATTTTAAAACATAATCAACCGCCAACAAAATATAATAATTCACGAAGGAATTTGGGAACGGGCCCATAAAATCAATCCCCCATACATCAAAGATGTCGACCACAAAGATTGGTTGCATGGGCATCTCGTTCTTCCTAGAAATGCTAGCTAACTATTGACATCTCACACAATTCTTAGCATATTCTGTTGCATCTTTAAACAAACTGGGCCAATAAAAACCACAAGCTAAAATTTTATGACCCGCTTTCTGCCCGCTGAAATGTCCCCCGCATGCGAGTGAGTGTGCATGTGACAACACACTTCGAATCTCCTCATTTAGAATGCATTTCCGATATACTTGATCAGCCCCAATTTTAAACAAGTTTGGGTCTTCCCACACGCATTGTTTCACCTTAGACATGAATTGATGTTTCATTTTCTTGGGCCAAAATTCTGGGATGGTACATGCAACAAGAAAATTAATGATGCCAGCATACCATGGTAAGGTAGAAACAAGAAATAATTGCTCGTCCGGGAATGATTCATTTACAGCCCTGGTGTTCTCTTCCTCTTGACCCATCAGTCTAGATAAGTGATCAGCAACCACATTCTCGCTTCTTTTTTTATCACGTATCTCCACGTCAAACTCTTGGATCAACAAAATCCATCTAATCAAGAGCCGCTTTGCATCCTTCTTCTCCATCGGATACTTAACAACGCTGTGATCTGAAAACACAATAACCTTGCTCCCACAAATATAGGATCTAAACTTATCCAATGAATATACTACTGCAAGCAACTCCTTTTCTGTAGTTGTGTAACATCAGAAAGGGTTTTGCTTGCATAGTATATGGCAACAGGTTTCTTGTCCACCCTTGACCCAAAACATCCCCAACCACATAATCACTTGCATCACACATAATTTCAAATGGAAGTGACCAATTAGGTGATAGCAGAACTGGGGCTTCAACCAATTTGTTTTTAAGAACGTTAAATGCATTTAAACAATCTTCATAAAAAACAAATGGTACATCTTTTAAAAGTAAATTACACAACGGTTTTGTGATGACACTAAAATTTTTAATGAACCGTCGGTAAAATCCGGCATGTCCCAAAATGACTGGATTCCTTTAACATTTGTAGGAGGTGGCAAATTAGATATGACATTAACTTTTGCCCGGTCAACCTCAATCCCCCTACTCGAGATGACATGACCTAACTGTTCCCTCTTGAACCATGAAATAGCTCTTTTCCCAACTTAATACCAGATTTGTTTCCACACATCTTTTTAAAACCTTTGTTAATTCGTTTAAACATGAATCAAAAGATGAGCCGAAAATAGAAAAATCATCCATAAAAATTTCAAGTGATTCCCCAACCATATCTGAGAAGATACTCATCATGCACCTTTGAAATGTGGCCGGGGCATTACATAAGCCAAAAGGCATTCGCCTAAATGCGAAAGTACCGTATGGACACATGAAAATGGTCTTATGAGCTGATAATTTTTCGATGATTTGGTCGATGAACGGCAGAGGGAAATGGTCTTTAGATGTCGTGGCGTTTAACTTCCGGTAGTCAACGCAAACCGCCACCCGGTCACCGGTCGGGTAGCAATTTCTTCACCTTTTTGATTACGTGTTATCTGAATACCCGCCTTCTTTGGAACCGTTTGCGTTGGACTTACCCAAGTACTATCCGAGATAGGGAAAATAATTCCCGCATCCAACCACTTCAGGACCTCTTTCTTCACAATTTCCCGCATGTTCGGATTTAACCGTCTTTATGCATCATGTGCGGGTTTCACCTCGGGATCCGTGATAATCTTATTCATCACGATCGACGGACTAATTCCCTTCAAGTCCGCAATCATCCACCCAATTGTTGCTTTACACTCTTTCAATACTTCCATCAAAGCCTTTTCCTGAGTTTCTTCTAAGTTTGAGGCTATGATGGCGGGTAATGTGTTGTTGTCTCCCAAAAACACATATTTGAGGTGCTTTGGGAGTTCCTTCAACTCCACCGCCGGTGGACTCTCAAGTGAAGGCCTCAACTTGGAGTCAATAACGTCCAGTAGTTTCTCTACCTTTGTGACCATGGAGGTTTACCGATACTTGCAGTTTTCTTTCTTCTCCAACTGATGTGAATGCTCAACTGCTGTCCTGCAACAAATAACACACTCATCTGTGGCATCTTCCTATTTTCATGAGGATTCAACCCGTCAATGATTTCAGCCGCGAAGCATTCATCACTCACCATAGGGTTAGACAAGTTTGAAAAAACATTCAACCTAAGATTTTTATTCCCAAAAGCCATGTCAACTACTCCGGTTCTACAGTTTATTAAAGCATTAGCGATTGCCAAAAATGGCCTACCGAGAATCACGTTCAGTTGCCGTTTTGGGTCAGCCATGACATAATCTAGAACCAGAATGTTGACCGAGTAATAAAAATCCTCGATCATAACAATCACATTAGTAACAATTCCCCTAGGAAGCTTAAGTGTCAAAATTGGCTAACATCACAGTGGTGTCGGCTTTTCTAAGTAGACCAAAATCATATTGGTCATATAAGCTTCACGGGAGAATATTTACCCCCGCTCCAAGATCTAATAACTCCCTTGTCATTTTAAAATCACCCACTTGAATGGGTATTATTGGCGTTCCCAGATCTTGCAACTTGGGTGGGAGGATTCCCGTCAAAAATGAACTCACATTAGCCGTTTAAACAACCTGTTTGGGCATCTTGTGCGTTCGTTTTTGAGTACACAAGTCCTTCAAATACTTAGAATATGCGGGGACTTGTTTAATAGTATCAATTAGAGGTAAATTAATTTTTACTTGTTTAAAGACTTCCTACATTTCCTCTTGTTGTGGGCCCCTCTATTTTGGTGATGATGTTGCGGGATTCACCAATGCCTGAGGAAACTGAACGGTTTTACCCGTGGGCCCCGTCTCCTTGATAATTGGTGTTTCTTTTTCTTTTACCGATTCATTTAAATTTTTATTAATTGACTTTTTCAGTTTATTTATTGGTATAATCTCCACCTCATCATCACTGTTTCCATTTTCCCCCAAATCTTCCACCATTCCTTCAACAAAGGAGGATAGTGGATTTACCCCGTTATCATAAGCCTTACCATTCCGAAGGGTACTTACCTGGTTAATGTGGGTATTCTTCCCACTTGAAGAATTGTTATTCTGATGGCTGGGATTCTTCAAGGTGTCACTCGATAACTTGGATGGATTTCGCTTTAGGCTCGCCATTTCTTCAGCCAGTTGACTCACTTGTTTATCTCTTGCAGCATTTGCCATCTCTTGAAGATCCAACCTCTGATTCAATGCCTTATTCTGAGTCTCTTGATTTTTATTCTAAGTCTCTTGTTCTGCCTTCATTTGTTTCAATAACTCCATCACATCCTTAAGTGACTCCTTTTTGTTACCCGAAGAATTTCCTTTCCCTTGCTGATAACTCTTTAGATAACCCTTATTGTAACCCCTAGAATCTCTTTGATGGTACCCACTCTGACCGCTTCCCGAACTATTCCCGTACTGTTTCTGGTTCGATAGATAACTTGACTTCTGAGAACTACCCTGAAAATCCGGGTTCTATTGCGTGTTCGGATTTCCATAACTGAAGTTTGGATATTTCCTGAGGCCCGGATGATAAGTATTTGAACTCATATTATTGTATTTCCTTTCACCCTGCACATAGTTGACCTCTTCTTCCTTAGTTTCTTCATCTTGTACAATCCCACAACTCGCAACTTCATGCCCTAACTCACCACAACCTTCACATACTGGATATGTTTTTCCCGAATTTCCCTCTCCTTGTACACCTGCAACCAACAACCTATCCATCTTCTTTTCCAGTCTATCGATTCTATCATCAGATCCATGACTTTCAACTACTTTTACCACCGCCCTTTTTGCATCCTGTTTGACTGTGCTTGCCTCTTAGAATTATTTGCATGTCTCTCCAAATGCCCCCAATCCTCGTTTTATTCATTTGCAAGAAAAGATCCATTCGTGGTGGCTTGGAGGTCACGAAAATCATCATTTGAAAGACTATCGTGGAATGCCTTTACCAATTCCCGTAAGGCGAGTCCATGATGAGGATAAGTTCTCAACGATCGTTAAACCGTTGGAATGATTCATAAAAGGTTTCGCCGGTGATTTGTTGAAAGTTTCGAATGTTGTTGCGGGCCTCCGTGGTTCTCTGCGGAGTATAATACTCATCTAAAAACTGTTGCGCCAAGTCTCCCCAAGTGAAAATACTAGCTGATGGCAACGAAAGAAACCACTGTTTTTCTGCATCTTTCAAACTAAACTGGAAGACTACCATCTTTACCTCTTCCGCAGTAAAGCATTGACTTGAAATGAGTGTACATATCGAATTAAAGTCACTCAAGTGTAGGTATGGTTCTTCTGTAACCTTTCCATGAAATGTAGGTAACCCTGTCAAACTATTCTGCCTCACCGAAAAAGTCATTCCACGTCTGACTGGAATAATGATTAGTAGAGGATTCGTAGCCACTTATGGGATGAAGTGAGTTTGAATGCCCCTGACTGGTGGTGGAACAAATGTCCTTGGGACTCCATCATCAAAATCATAGTACGGCTGTTCATGGGTTGGTTGCCGTCTTGGTGCTCGATCTCTCTGATTTCTGGATGATTCTGTCTAATCTCTTGGGTATCACATAGATCTTGTTGCTGATATCGACCCCATGTTCATCTCTAAGCTCATCCTCATCCTCATAATCGAAACCGAAATTGTCCCCTTTCTGCCAATTTTCCACCTGTGCACGAGCACGATTAATCTCGGGTCTTTCCTGTCTCAAATCAGCATGTCTTTGACGATTTACTGGGGCGGATCTGATTGAAAAGTTGTCATCCATGTTAAACTGCCTCCTGGGATTACGGCTAACATCTCTTTGGTATAACATATTGCGGTTTCTGTCACGGTTAGCATTCTGGTTTTGTGGAACTGGTTGCTCTTGGTTATTTGGTTGGTTAATATTCGGGTCTCTTCTGTTTTGGGTACTCATAGTCTCTTCTTTTGGTGTCATGACTTCATGTATTTGGTTTAGTTTGGGTTTCTGAGCTGCTCGGTTTCGTCTTGCTGTTTTCTCGATTTCTGGATCAAACTGTAGCATCTCTTTCTCACGGGAATATCGCGTATGCATCAACTTGTAAGGTTATTTGCACATACAAAAACACTAACACTCCGTGTAAAATCAACTAAGAAATAATTAAAAACAAAAATTAAAAACTAAGCTAAACTAGCACTTTGCGCGTTGACTCCACAGCAACGGTGCCATTTTGATCGATGTCGAAAGGTCAATCAAAAATACTTATAAAATACCTTTACTAGCTAGGGCAAGTAAGGTGTCGAATTCACAGGGAATCGGTCGAAAGTGCAAGTGAAACTCAAATTTTATTATAACAATAATTAAAGTGGACAGACGATGTCAAGCGGTTTAGTTGAGAAGTTTGTAAACAATGATATGAAAATAACCAAACTCCAGGGTTCTGGTTTTGAAGTAATTTAAGGAATTGATAAACTTCTTTGGACGGTTTCTTATAAAAATGTAAATCAAAAGACTTAACGATTGACTATGTTGATCGTCAGAACTGAATCCGAACAATTGACACGGCTTAATGAGAATCTATCCGATAATCGGTTTTACTTGTTAAAACACAAAATCAATAATATGGTTAACGATAAACAGGTCAATGACGAAAGAACTTAATCCTAATTGTTGATGACCACAAATCAATTAACTGACAAAAGATTAAGCAATCAATTAATAAAAACCGTTTAAGCACAAAAGCAAACACAAAGAATTGATCAACCGAATGATTAACCAAATCCAAATCCAAAGTTAAAAGTATAGAATATCAAAACCTAACATGCAACTAAACCCTACACCCGGAGATGGTTATGAAGCCTTTAGCCTTGCATCTTGATCTTCATTCTCTTGATTATGATGTTAGAGAAGGAGTTCATGGATCAATCGTGTGAGTAGGATGTGTTATGGTGGTGTAAAGTGGCCTCCAAGAAGTCCCAAAACTAGTAAATAATCAATAATCGACCTTAGGGTTTTTGCTCTTTAAATATGGAAGAAAATACCAAAACACCCCTTTTCCGTCAAACCCAGCTGTAAGCTACGGCTGGGCCACCGTAAGCTACGGTGGTTCTGCCATATTTACTAAAACGTCTATTCAAATAGTAGCAATCTAAAACTAAAATCTAATATAAAAATGGTAATCCTGACATATTTACTATAAATGTTAATCATGACCGGTTAAGTAAAAAATGATAAACTTGACCGGTTCTTTTAACTAAAATGGTATTTTTGACGTTGATGTCTATTAAAGTGGTCTTAAGTTCATCAAACCAAATTAATAGTTTACAAGCACAACATATCATGAATTGCAGCGCCTCAAAAGTAAACTAAAGTGACAAGAATACTAATAACAAAATCATATTGAACACTAAAGAAATAATACTAACCATAATTAGTAATGGATGATTTAATTTGACTTCTATTACTCTATAATTATAAAAAAAATAACTTGGGTGTTTTGGAAAGCATTAACGTAGTCAAATATGTTAGATTTATAAGTGTTTTGGAAAGCATTAACATAGTCAAATCAGTTAAATTTATAAATGTTTTGGAAAGCATTAATATCAAATCAATTAATTTTATAACTGTCATGAAAAGCATTAATAAAGTCAAATTAATTTATTTTATAACTATTATAGAAAATATTAATAGTCAAAACGTTTGATTTTTTGTAATATAATCATAATATAAGGTAAATTGTATTAATATAAAATTGTTTTGATAAAATTAAAAATATATTATTTGGAGTACACAGAATTTTGGTTAGTAACCGGAATAATCACCAATCAATACAATAACAATTAATATCACATAATAATTGAATTATCAATTATGAAAGATTTGATTAATGTGAACACATCTAAAATTAATGTCATAATGTATAACTAGAATAATTACCAATAGCCGAAAATAATGAATAATATAAAATAATGACAAAGAAAATTAATGTCATAATGTCACACCCCCATTCTAGGCCTAGGGGTATGATCCATAGTTGGTACCATATTTGTAAATAAATCAGAGTTACGGGTTTTAGCGGAAGACTTTATAAAAACAAAGGATCGATATTATAAATATTTACAATACAAAAAACGAGACGAAAGTCTCGTTTTAAGTTTACTTGTTTATATGTTTTACAAAACCACCATATTTTATATTTACACAAAATTATCCGAGCCATCGGATTCTTGAGCTTCTTCGTCTTGCAAGCTCTATTCCTGATTACCTGCAAAATGTTAAATAAAATACATCAGCAACGAATGCTGGTGAATATGCTGACGCTAAAATACTTTCTTTACATAATTACCCCTCGAGACCACGTAAGTCTCAACCCATCTTGGCTTAGGAATAATCAAGTTAAAACAATCATCATAAACTTGAGTCTCTGCACTAGGTCACCTCAACGAAACACCGCAGCGTTTATGACATAACTTAGGTACCATAAATATACACATGGCCATTCCCCACTCGGACGTAACTTAGGTCAGGCCCATCGTGGCTGGAGGTCGTGACCAAGCGTGGTGCGATGTGCCCACCGCGTTCCACATATGTAGGGATCCAGACAAATGTATACCATAGCCTGAGGGCTACTTATACTCTTATTTATAATGTTTTTAGAGACACGTAGCCTCATGTAAATTTTTACACATAACACGTTTATTTGTTTGAAAACAAGTTTGTAAAAGTGGGGCGTATTCACCTTTCAATGGGATCGGCTTCCAACACCGTCCGTTAGTCTTTCCTTCGCTATCTCGCACCTATAGTACGAGTATAACATTCATTAGTTGGATACACGATCCGGCTTAAGACCTTTAGTCTCATTCATCTCGATGAACCTTTAGTTCATTATCTCTCTTTTTTTTTACTTTAAAACCTTTAGTTTTAATAGTAATTTATAAACATTTAGTTTATTTATAAAAACCCGACGTTTCTTCTTCATTAAGAAACGTATTTCTTTCTTTATTATTTAAGTATACTCATTATACTTAAATAATATATTTTATAACAAAGAATATTTATACACATATATATACTCATATATATATATATATATATTTTATTTCTCTTTCTTTATTTTCTTTGTTATTTATTTATTTGTTTATCGAGAATAATATCGACTTGGGTATTAAGCCTTTATAATATTTTATTATTATTTTGGTCGGGCATTATGCCTACCTTGCTTGGCTTAGAAATACCCTTCACACTCGGGCAACACTTCGACTCTATCCTTCTTATCAACACACGCTTTGATCAACCCTTGACACGCTTATCGAGACACCAACTCTTATAGCACGTACTTAGAGGTAGCTATCGGGACGTCTGGGCAGTACCTCCTCTTTACTCGGAATGTCGTCGGGAAGTGGCACGTTTATCGAGGTGTAGGGCACGGAAAATGAGGCAACGGAACACGGTTTTCAAGTCGAATCGAGGGCACGCTTTACGAGGTGTAGAGAGAGAGTAGTGAGAGAGTAAGTGTGTGAAAATTGGTGTGAGATTATGAAGATCCGGAGGCTGCTATTTATAGGGCTGAAATCGGACCCCATCACGGTACGCGATGGGTCCCCTGGCTGGCCCGTCGCGTACCGCGACGTAGGCCTGCGCAGTCATCCCCTAGACCTGCCACGTGTCAACACGTGGCAGGCGTCGAGCCACGTGGCGGACGTGTTGCCACGTGGCGGCAGGCGTTGCCACCGTGTGCCACGTGGCACACGTGTCACGCGTGTCAGACCACCCTATCGCGGTACGCGATGGGTGTCTCCTCTGGCCCATCGCGTACCCCGATAGTTCAGGAAATCAGAATTTACACTTTTAGTCCTTGTAGGTTAAAAATTGACAGAATTGGTCCCTTGACTTTGGAAATTGACATTTTTGGCCCGAAATTTACGTGATGTTACAATTAACATAGTCAAATCAGTTAAATTTATAAATGTTTTGGAAAGCATTAATATCAAATCAATTAATTTTATAACTGTCATGAAAAGCATTAGTATAGTCAAATTAATTTATTTTATAACTATTATAGAAAACATTAATAGTCAAAACGTTTGATTTTTTGTAATATAATCATAATATAAGGTAAATTGTATTAATATAAAATTGTTTTGATAAAATTAACAATATATTATTTGGAGTAAACAGAATTTTGGTTAGTACCGGAATAATCACCAATAAATACAATAACAATTAATATTACATTATAATTGAATTATCAATTATGAAAGAATTGAATAATGTGAACACATCTAAAATTAATGTCATAATGTATAACTAGAATAATTACCAATAGCCGAAAATAATGAATAATATGAAATAATGGCAAAGAAAATGAATTGACAATGCAATAATGAATAATTTGATAATCGACCATTAGAGTATCAAATAAAACCTTATCGGAAAACCGTAATAGTTCAATATATTCATTTAATCTTGGATTCTGATATAGAACCTAAAGAGATTATAAGAAAATCATATAATAATAAAATCAATAAAAACAAAAACGAAAAAAAGAATTGTTAATGAAATAATGAATAATATGAGAATAAACAATTAGAGTATTAAATAAAACATTATTAGAATTATTAATCTCACTTACCGAAATAGGCGATGGTGGAGACAGTAATCCGAGAGAGAGAGAGAGATTAAAATTATTAGTATGGTTTCCAATATTAAGGTTTATATAATGTGAATGAGATAATTTGACATTCATATAAAAGAGAACATGTTACTTGACAATAATATGACATTGAGGTGGATATCCTAGATTGATGTCATGTGTACACATTGTGTTGCTTTAATGGTATAGTAAGATAAGATAAAATAATATTTGACAATGGTGTAATTATTTTTTTACATAGATTTATAAGAGTTTAAGAGGCAAAATTGTCTTTTAGGAATTTGACTATCTTAATTATCTTTTAAACACAAATGCCAATTATGTTATTAAATACTCCTTTAGAAATCTAATTATGTAAACAATCAATTTCGTATCAACTAAACTCTCAAAATCGTTTTTCTTTTATATGATTTCATATTTACTTTATTTTATAAACTTTTATTAAACCCTAAAAGTTATATGACATTTCACCAATCTTTTATTGTTATTGTGTTTTGTTCCTCACCTCATCACACAAACACCAGTTAATATATTATTATAGAAATCATAAGTTTGTCACTAATTATAAGAAGCTAAACAAAAGACAATAAACTTATATAAATTAAACATATATGTCTCTTACATTTGGTTGTTACACCTAATTTTTTTATGAAAGTTCGTTGATTCGAGTTTCGTTTGAAGTATTTTATTTCGGGCGCCAAGTGATTTTTTTAGTTGCGGGTTTCCTATGAGATAAATGGGTCATGTAACCATGTTCTGTTTTTGGTACATAAAAGTATTTTATTTGTTAGAGTGATCCCGAGTGTCGGTGACAAAGTTATTACCAAATGAGCCAAAAATAACTCAATAGATTCTTCTTCGACAAAAAGTAGCGTATTAGAACACAGTCAAAAACTGAAACACGTGACGTCTCGGTAATTGTGATTTGTAATTGGTTAGATTGAGTTGACCAATCACAATTTTGACTTTCTAGACTTTGGAAGAAGCTCATATAAACCTTCTTCTGTTGACCGTTGACCGCTATGAAACATTTCTTGAATCAAGTCTGATGGAAGATGTTTACCGGGAGACATGATCTTTGCAATTCACGTGAAAATACATGAATTTAAGGTTGCAATAATAATAAAAAACCAAATATACGTATGTGTTAATTCTATTTTATTATCTTGTATTTTTAACTAATTAAGCGAACATGTTATACTTTTCGGGTTTTATCCTTCGTTTGACACATGTTTGGTAGCATGAGTTTGTACGTTACATGAGAACAAGTTTCATACCCTTTTTTACATATGCCACAACTGCATATTTAGTTTTCTTTTTCGTTTGCTATAGTGAATATAACGAGATCGAAAAACTCTACTCGCGTCGCATTGGACATTGGTTAAGTGAAATTCAACCAAATGTCTTTTAATAATTTTTCAAATGTTTTTTTTTGTTTTCGCTTTTTATGTATCGTAGCGAACTAAATCGATAGCTTTCGAGTTTCCGACACATACCCGTTACATCGTGCGGGTTAAACCACACTGCCTACAACTTTCATACATGCTCGAGTAAATAAACCCGTTGCAAAGCACGGGCTAAATTTCCTAGTTAATAAACATTACATTTTGGTATTTAAATACATATTTTTATTATAGAGATATCCCATCAAACACTTGAAGCTATGATCTTGCAAAGCATAATAACTAGATTTTAGAAAAAAAAAATTAAAATGATATAATAAAGTTGTATTTTTGGGTTGGGGGAGAAAAGAGGTTTCATATTAATTGTCCCGCACTCCCGGGTAGGGAACATGAAACATGAAATAGTTTTAAAAGTGAAACCTACTTGATTATTATTAATTTCACAATCTATACAAGAGCTCGAACACTCTAAAGAATCAAATCCTATTTTATTCGTGCATCTCAAGTCAATATAGTTTGTATATACTCTTGCTCCTCTTTACGGTAGAGATTTCCATAGCTCTTGCTGATTCAATAATATGTCTTAATCTACATTTCTTTATCTTATCAGATATACTAGTTACCCAAATCTTTTCCCAGAAAAACTCATTTCTTATCCTAGGCCAACCATGTGTCTGCATCCTAATATATGCTACTTCCCGGCTCAACTTACATGCTTTTGTCTTTTTTATTACCTAACAATTTGTTTTGTATAACATAGTTGGTCGAACTGCAATACAATAAAATACTCTTTTTAATTTACCTATCCATGCAGCAACTCTCCACTTACAAACTAACATGATCATTGTTACATACAAACTAAACATGAATATGATTTTACAAGATTTATATGTTTTGGTCGAAGTCCATTTTAGATAAATTTGTTTAGGCACTTTAGAGGGTGTTAGTGTTTTGTTTCTTGTCCCTTTGCTTCTTTATTTGTTGCTATTCCAAGATAATCAACATTGCACACCACCAATACTTTGCTAATATCATTTTAGTATTATTTGGTTGCTTTGAAGCTTGTAGCTATATGTTGTGTCACCTAATTTGTCGTATTGTACGTCTCATTGAAAGGTATTTGGAGTATGAGTTTCATATGGAGTAGCTCTCTCTCTCTCTGGAATAGAGACAAGGTTTGTCCTTGTTTTACGCTCCTTCAACGTTACCAATAACATTATTATATGTAGGATTTTACTAGATTCGTTTGTTTCTTTGATTAGGTATAAATTGCTACGACTTTTACAACATGATCAAGGTTTATTGTTATTTATATGTAAATATGATAAGTCATTCTACAATTCTACTACATGGTGGGGTATTATAAAGATGATGTTGGTGACAAGTGATGGTAGTAGTGGTGAAAGAAATAATGGAAAACAGTACAATGATATGATCATATAGGCAATGGTGGTGGGAAAAAAAGGTGTGGTTTATGCTATAATTATTTGTTTTTTTTTATTATTATTGTGAAAATAATTGGCAAGGAAGTAAAGACTATGATGCACATGTCATCCAAGTGAAAAATTACCTAATCAAACACGTAAAAAGGTCCGCATTTTGGTTTAAAATAAGGTTACATAACTTTAACCAAAAAGGTTTAATGCTTTAAATGAGGATTTTAAAAGCATAAGCCTCTTCTACTCGCTTACTCAATCGTTCGAAGGCTTATAAGTAGGCAGTCTGTTGTCTATAACTTTAATCTTCATTTTCTATTTGCTAATCTGGTTAACATTTATAACCTTTTTTCTTCCAGTTATAACTTTTAAAAATAATGTTTATAGAATTCCGATTATACCCTTATGACGTGATTATTTCTATATGTGTTTCACTCAAACGGAGTTGTACGTGATATTGTGCAAGCCACTAAAGCAAAGATACCCTCCATAGGGATGGCAAATATCATGAACTAAGAGGATATACCCAAAACATATGGGACGGATATAATCGAGACTCGACATGTATTGGGTTCAGAGGTGAGATTATGGGATAATACTTTAAATGTTTCGCAGGTATGGGAAGAGCACAGGATTAGACGATACCATATCCGATTACCCGAACCATATAACTAAATGATTTTTTATTTTTTTTTAATTCTATTTTCCCTTAACCCTTATCTATTAGCGCTTCATTTAGTAGGTTCGTTATGTAAAAGTTTATTTTTCTTATGGGATATGTATTTATTGATATTATATATATTTTGTATGTTGTGAAGTATATACATAAAATGATAAAAAAATATAAATATATGATATGTAATAAATGGTATTTTAATTTGTAATAGTTGTTAAATAAATAAAAAGCATAAAATATATATGATGATTAAAAAAGACACGAACTTGGAAATCCCAACATATATTTTTTAACAAACTAACAAGCATACTTTACGGGCAATGGACTAGGTATGAGACACGGTTTTATAACCGGGTATGGGATTGGGATGACCAATACCTTGTTCGAACCCGACCCATTGCCATGTCTAAACCCCACCCCCCACCCCCCCCCCCACCCCCCACCAATGGTTCTTAGCTTCTCCATTAAGTTTTACCTTACAATTTTAGGTTTTGGTTAAACGAATTATAAAATTCACTTTCATATCTTTTGTTTACAACTATGTATTTTAAATTTTGTTAAAAATGTGAAGTAGTTATTCTTTCAATTTGTATCCAAATTTATGATTTGTTTTATGTATTTTGCATGTGGACTTATTTGATGGTTAATGGGAGATAATGGACATAAATGCAACGTAAGCAGTGTTCATGGGCTTAAGACTTATGGGCTGAAGTTGGTTATACACTTAATGGGTTGGATTTGGTTTATGTGTGTTTGCATCTGTTAAAAGGAGCTTACAGTTTAGAATTTAGATTGTGTTAGAGCATTCACAATCCATTCCCCACCATATCTCCATATGTATCATAATATTACACTAAAAATCTCTGTATTTTCTCTCTTCCGTTTAATTAAATAATAATTTTTATACCTTTATCATTATCTTTTCTCTCTCTTTCACTCACAACCACTTTTAAAAAATATTAAAATATTATACGGTATGAACAGTGAAACCCCAAATTTAACTTTCTCATATAATATTTTCTCTCTCCTCAGCTCACAACCACTCATAACCATACCATATAATTTACAAAACCTTTTCTCACACAAATATAGGGAATGGGTTGAGAATGCTCTTAATACTCTCCTCTAGGATAAGTTCGGTACCAACCGATACTGACCCCAAGATTCCCGAAAAATGAGTACTTGTATCAGTACTGAAAAATGCCTGGTTTTGTTACAATACTATACGAAAAAATTCAGTAAATACAGGTAATATACGTCTTTGATTTTGAATTATAGTGTCTTGATTTACCACTTGTGACATATTCTTTTATGTTTCCACCATCAATTTCGCATTTTGTTAAATCCTAAGCATTCTGCCAACCTTAGCAGACAAAACAAATTTGAATAAAAAAATTTTATATTTAAATGAGCTAGCGAGCGAGCCATCCTCAGCTCATTTACAAGTCAAGCCATCTCGACTCTGCCCGTTTACCAGCCGTGCTAATTTCAGAAGAGCTTGAAGCTATAAGACACAAGCTATTTAAGCAATCGTGATTACAAAGTATTAGTGACATACATATAATATAATAGCACAATTGAAATTTTAATAATAAGTTTTAAAGTTGAATATAATAACAATTATAGTAAAGTTATATGCATTTGATATTTATAAATGCTGGTAAAAAAATTAATATTTATATAGATGCGTTTTATTGATGCAATCTTCCTGCGGGTGTAGAGAACAATCACTTGGGGGGTGTTTGTTTTTTTAGAGAAGCTCTTCCTGGTCTCTTTTGTCTGTGTCACGCAGACATTTAGATTTGCAGATTGTTTGTTTTTCAGTAGACATTTCATTAAAAAATGTCTGCGTCCTCTTTTTGGCACAGACTTGGACCAACCACTTTTCACATCTTCTGACCTTTTCTTATCTTTTATTTCATTCTCCCTTCTCAAACCTAAAAACACAAATACCCTTCTTTCAAACGAGTTTCGAGCCACAAACTATTTAAACGACCCAAATAGTTACGCTTACATATACATATAATATAATAGCTAAGAATTGGAAATTCAATACGCCAAAATTATAAATTAGTTATGTTACATGCATTTGCATTTTACACAGACATGTTTTATAATGCACACGTTAGTAAATTGTCAATTTTCCCACCTTTGTATTTAGTCATAATTCACTTTAAAAGTAAAATACTAGTGTTTTTAACAAGATTAATCAAAGATAAAACCAGAAAATTAATATAATTTTAATAATGAAGGAAAAAAAACAATTAATTCAATTTGTTGCTTTTTAGTCAAATAATTTACAATGCATTGACAAAATACCAATTACTTATAGAAAATACTGTTGATATAAACCCTTGAAAGGGAAACTCTTGCTCATAAAATGAAAATTAGTTTTGTAAATCTTACAAGGACCAGTACAAACAACCATCACAAAAACACTCCAAATGTCATTACAACAGAAAAACTTTAAACATAACATTTTTGAACTCTGAATGATGTGTCTATACTTTTGAAAACAATCACTTGGTGTAAAGAACATCTTCCCACGGGTGCCTGTAAAGCGGCTGCTTCAACCGCTTCTGGTCAAACGTATGCCTGCATATTTCAAAACAATCAATTCATCAGTCAAACAGTACAACAATAGTTATTTTACACAGTGTTCAATGTACAAATATAAATAAAACTAACCCGATAAGCCCAATGGAACGGGCCAACACAAAAAGCCCGTTAAGGTAACCAATGGCAACAATTTCGTCAATTTCTTGTTTGGTGAACATTCCACTACCTGCAAGAAGATCCAAAAACAGGGTTCCAATTGCACCATCAACATTCATCACTAAATTGTTTGCTTTTGAAAGAGTGTACTGTTCAACTTCAACTGCGTATTCCATGTATTTTGTTGACGGGAAATGCGTGCGAGCGAATAACTGTAGTAACTCGACTCTCTTATCTCTATTATCACCTCTCTTTATCCTTTTTAACCAAAATTAAATATATTTAAATTCGGTCCGAGCAAATATTATTATGAAATTAGAGGTAAAAAGTAACAAACCTGTGACCGATTCCCGGTACACGAATACCCTTCTTTTTCATGCCTTCAACAAATTCATATGGTGAAAGTTTCTGACAAAAATTTTAGAAAATGCAAATATTTAGTCGTGAGCTTTAATTAAAATTAGAGTGAATTACACGTTTTTTCCTTTAGTTAGATATATATAAATTTCACAGACTTCATCTTTAAACTAAGGAAACCACAGAAATTGTCCTTCATGTTCAAATTTGTTCACACGTTTCATCTTCTCCACTAACAGGCGTTAAATTTATCCGTTAAGTTTGCTCTCATGTACAAGGCACATGACTGGACTTAACAATAACACATGGTAGTGGAAAGGACGAACCCCGTAAACGAATTTAAACATACAGGACAATTTCGGTTATTTCCTTCGTTTAAGGACAAAACCTAAAACTTGCTATATACCTAAAGGACGAAAAGTTTAATTTACTCTTAAACTTATTTTAAAATTAATTTTCTAAACTCACTCTGTCATATGCATCCTTGAAGTATCGTGCAGCATCATCAATAGCACCACCGAAACGAGGACCAATTGTTAGTAAACCTGTTTCAAATACAAAATTATTCAAATAATTCAACTTTTTTAAATCAAATATTCAAATCACATAAGTCTTTAGGAATTTATTTAAAAACTCACCAGAAACTAGACTCGATACGGTATCTTTTCCCGCTCTAGCAGTTACAATTGTGTTGTGGGCACCCGACACACACGGACCGTGGTCAGCACATAACATTACACAAATCTGAGGAGTTTAAAATAAAAAAAGTCAGCATTGACCAACGTCAATGAAACTATTAATTATTAAAGCAACTCAATTTCATAAAATGTCAACGTCGACCAACCTCAATGAATTGTGTGCAATAACGGGGAAGACTACGTTTAAACCACAGAAGAGAAATGACATCACCGACACCCATTCCCTTTTCAACAATTGTGGACATCGGTACCCCTGCATAACATGGCTCTTCACCTGCAAATAAAATTAAATATATTATTTTTAAGAAACATTTAGTAAAGGCATAATTGCAAAACATTCATACCTCTGTCATCAGAAATGGTTGAAATAATATGAGTCGGAGCCCGCACTTTCCCGCTCTTAATTGCTGAGTTAAGGTCCTCAGGAATTTGTGGAGGCGTTATTTCCTTAACAGGGGAAATTTTTCCCTCTTCAGCCTATAAAAGCAATAAACAAATTTTAGTACCTAAAGGGCAAATCAAGATAATAAAAATAAAAAAAAATTAGAACCATCAACCAAAACTTACCAATTTCTCAAATGTTTCCTTGATCACATTTTCAAATGCTTCGTATGAAGTGGGGACCACTGCACCGGCTTCTTTAAGTGCTTTATTTTTAGCTTGTGCAGACTCCATTACACCTCCACTTTTGGCTCCCTGATTGATTGATGGAAATTACCATATTGCCCTTTTGAGTTATAAAAGGTAATAGTAAGATCAAATAAAAATAAGGTTACCGCGTGACCAAATTGGACTTCGGATTTGAAGAGGCGTGCGCAGGTTCCACTAACCCAAGCACACACAGGTTTGGTTATTTTTCCCGATTTAAGTGCTTCAACCAACGAATATTCGTCTCGGCCACCGAGTTCTCCAAGCACAACAATCATTTTTATCTAAATTAAAATAATAATAATTATTATAAAGAGATATTTTGACGTTTTAGTTACTTTTAATGGAGTGTCTAACAAATATACCTGTGGAATGTTATTGAACCGCAAAACATGGTCAGAAAGAGTAGAACCGGGAAAAACGTCTCCTCCAATAGCAATACCTGCGATTTTCAATTTTAAGAGTCTTTTCTTCAGATTTTAGTTGTTTGAAATGAAATAATGTTTATGTTATAAGTACCTTCATAGATTCCATCAGTCACACGTGCAATTGTGTTGTACATCTCGTTAGACATGCCACCCTGTAGTTACAGAAAACACATAATTATTGTCCGAAATATGTAGGGGTGTTTTCAAGCTATTTACTTATGCATGAGTTGATTGGGGTCATCCTTATCTTTAATTGGTCAATTGGGTAAAATAATAATTAAAAAAAAAATTAACTAAAAAGGAAATTGGTCAAACACATGAAACAGGTCGAATACTCTAGGAGCGTAAATGAGCCAAGCCGAGCCCAAGCTTGACTCGTTTAACTTACGAAAGCTAGAGCTCAAGCTCTCAGCTCGTTTTGAAAAGCTAGAACTCAAGCTCAAGCTCGAGCTCGGTTCATGACTAGCTTTTCAAGATCGAGATCGGCTCGTTTGAGCTCTAGTTCTAAAGCTCGAGCGCGGTTCATGAGTAGTTTTTAAAGTTCGAGATCGACTCATTTATAACTTTTTACAAATTTAAATATAATTTACTTATTAATTTTTACATGTAATGTTTATATATAACATAATATACATTATTAATTTTTATCATAATTTTATATATAATATACAGTATTAATTTATCTAATATAATAAATAAAAGTTATAAAAATAATAGACTCGCTTAGGCTTGCGAGCAAGCTCGAGCTCGATACGTGAAGCTTGGGCTCGACGCTTGTTTATTAAACAAGCTTATTTTAGGCCCGGGCTGGGGCTCAAGCTTTTAGCGAGCAGATCTTAAGTAACTGACAAGCAGTTTGGCTTGTTTACACCCCTAGAAAGCTCTACAAAGTGTATTTTTAATTTTTTATGCATGAAAGTACAAAAAGATATTGATAAAAAGTGGAACAAGAAAACTTTCTTATCATCTGTGACACTATCTATTTACAAAAAGATTGTAAAATGTTTGGCAAAAAAACACTGTTTCAGATCAACACAACCAGTAAAGAGTACCCAGTTTGACCTGTCACCCAACCCACCAATTATGCCACGCCCACCACTAGTCAACAACATAATATCAAGCATGATTACTCACAGATTTGGATACAAATCCAACAGATCCGGGCCTGTACAATTTGCATTGTATAATATTATCAATTGTTCCAGCGGTGTCACCAATCTTGAAAGCTCCAGCTTGAATCCCACCAACCGTTGCGGGCCCAATAACAACCTGCAACCACAATCACTACCTAACTTAGATACATACATGTGCAGACCACAACATGCCAATTAATGACCTCCTAACAACCCTGGCCCGTGCTCAAACTTAACCAACAATTGAAATCCGAACCTTATTGTTCAACCGTGCATAAGAAATTAACTCTTTGGTGTCTAATTCGGGAACACCCTCGGCTATAATAGCCACAACTCTAATTGTAGGTTGTTTTAGAGCAAGTTTTGATGAAGCAGCCGCACTGTATACATTTCCAAATATCAATAATCGTAAATTATCATAATAAAAGATTAAAGCTTTATAATAACTTAAAACTAACCTTCTAAATGATGCAAAGTTTATGAATACATCAGCAGTAGGGTGCGCAGCACAAGCTGATTCAATGCTGCAATACAGATGTAAAATTTAAAATAGTTTGTTATTAACAATTATGCTATCACAATCAGAAATATATGTAAAACATACGTTGAATGTACCGGTATGGCAATTTCCTCTTGCCCAAAAAATAATTTCTGAAATCCCTCAGCACCGGGGTTGATGATGCCAGCAACTGAAGGTGTTTCCCGCCCTTAAAACAATAATAATAAGGTTTATGTGACATTAGTTAACTGATAAATATTTGAAGTTCAATAAAAATGAATGTTAGTTAGGTAAATGTGACACACCACAAAGGAAGTCAAAATCAAGCATCCGTTGAATCGGTAACTGCTTATAGTTATAGAACAATGCTTGTGTGGTACGGGAGAATATTTGTCCGGTTGCCATCGCATTCCCTGAATGTATGTATAACTAATGTAAATCAAATATTTTCCACATCAAAAATTATAAAGATATAACAGAAATAAACCAACATATGAACTTAAGTATCACAAAAGAAGGAAATCTTGCAGTTATTGTAAATCCAAAAATAGATATTACTGTCATTGTTAACAAACTTCATAACATAACACATAAATATTTGTAAAAACTAATTCAAACCAAAATATAAATCAAAGCATTAGATGATTCAGATTTGAATACAACATTATTATGATAAACCAGATCATAACAGATTAAACATAACAACAAATCAATCAAATCAGATTTCTAATAACTAATAATCAATACAATCATCTTCAGGTATGAACAGAACAAGCAGACAATAGCTGAAATTGAATCCTAAAATAAAGCCCTAAATTAAGGGTGCAGGCATAATTAGATCCGATTGATGACAACTAACTGAAGAATCAGATCCAATTATGAAATCAAATTGATCCGATTGATGACATCAACAGAGGACCAAGTCAATTGACGAATTCGAACCGTAAAACAGGCGGAATTGAGTCGTAATTGGATGTGGATAAATTTATGGTACCTGAGTAAGTAGTAAGTAAGAAGTTGGTAAGTGACTGCCAATTAGGTGAGTGAGCTCTGGAATAAAACAAAATGGGTGAGGTTGGTTGGTTTGTATGTATGTATATATGTGAGGTGGATTATTTTGTAGTGAGTTGTGGATGACCTAAATTGACTCCTTTGTAACCATGATTTGTTTTTGTATAGTATGTATGTAAGTTGTTATAACAAGGTCCATACAAATATTCAATTATATAACAACCAGGGCATGGTATTACGGTGGTATATGATAAGCTGATAACATAATGCAGGCAGTTGGTGGTATTGGAATTTATGATTCCATTATTACGTGGATGGTTGGAAGTATTGAGATTTATAGAATCGGAATGAATATCTTTTCGGAATGGTATGGTATATAAAACTTATTAAAATTAGATTAAAGACTCTTGTATAGGGCTGTCATTTTTATTCTCGAAAAATGTTAAAAAAAAATAACAATGACAAGTATGAAAAAGGTTCGTGAACTAAAAAAAACCTTTAAAAAGTTTCAAGAAAACTAATAAAATAAATCATAACTCAAAACTAAAAAAAGCGAAAAAAGTAGAAAGAACTAAAATGTTTCTCTCGAAAATCCCGATCCCGAAATTTGAAAATATATGGATACCAAAATGTTTGATTCAGTACCGACGGTGCCAAATTAGTACCAAATTCAGTACCGGTACCAAATTTGTTCACCTCTAATTCTCATTAAAGCTCCAACTTTGTTGATTCATGAAACAAATGTAGTATTGAACGAAGGTGCATTTTAAGCTTCTTAACTCGTACAAATGTTTATTCTATTTTCATTTCGGCATCAAGTAATCCCATTTATACTAAAATAAAATGATCATCATGATACTAAATTCACTAGTACATACTCATCTACATGTCATAGTTTAAACAAACTATACAAATTACTTAAAATAATTTTTGTTTTCATATGTAACCCGACCCCACCTAACCTGAATTGGTAAAACAAACTGAAAGATCTAGAATTGAATGATAGACATACATATACCAAAAACTAGCAATATCAATAAAAAGAATTTCTACGACAACAATGTACGCTCACTTAAAACTATCAAGCATTTTCAAAGTCAACCTGAATAGATGACGGTTGTAACACCTGGGCTGAGTGAAATATCGATCACTTGTGGGAGTTAGATCTAGAAACTAATAAAACAATTAAATGACTAAAATGACTTTTATATAGTTGTGATGTAGCGTCTCCTTTTAATATTATATGGCGTAATGTATACTTTTAAGTCAAGTAAATGAAATCTGTTTTTAAAAATTGTCATGATTTGAAAGAAACATCTGAACAAAATTGTCATTATAGTAATGTTTCCGATTTAAACATATCTTTGGATCTATAAATTAAGTAGTATTAATACATATATTTATATTATTATTATTCTGCCCTGCACATGTTGACTGCTCCCTTTATCACGTGGATAAGCAATTGAATTTGAATACAAGCAATGAGCAGTTTGTTGACAGTCTTATTTTGATCATTTTATTCGATTTTAGCTGGGGATATATTTTTAAATGTTGAAGTTAAAGGACACTAAAGTAATGGTTGAAGCCTAAACATATTATGGGGCAACCAGTAACTTGATTATGTTCGGTCACAAGCCCGCTTCTTGGCAGTTTAACTAAGAGATGAAGAGGCCGGGAACGAAGAGGCGATTCTAGAACTCAATTGTGATTCTTGACAATCGGTTTTGGTACTCAATTATGGTCTCTTGAACATCATCATTCGGTAACACTCACATAGTTACAACCTCACTTAGCATTTCTGATATGTCTTAAAGTGTCGAGTCTTGATTATCGAACGACATAAAGCAATTGACAATCATCAATATTTTCTCATCAATCGCAGGACTTCAATTTCGATTTTGTCGGATACCGTTTATATTTTTCTATTTTCTTGCATCATGTAAGCAATCTGATTGATATTATTTACAACATAAAAATAAAAGAAACACAAAAGTCAACCCCAACCCATCCAACTCAGTTCATCATAATCTTTGAACATAGATGATGCACTATATAAGATCCTAATCGTTACAAGTTTTTAAGAATGCCAACTACGCTAAATAACCTCTTAAAAACACCATTGGAGCTTGAAGTTGCAAGTTTCCTATGAAAATCAAATATATTAATAAAATTTGAAATTCTTTTGTTATACAAACATGAATTTTAGTTGGATTTACCATAACTTAAAAAAGAAGGATCAAGTTATCAATCTGCCAATGATATTTAGTCTGGTTGGCTAGAGTGTGTCACTCAAATATTTAAATTTAAAAAAGGGAGACATTGGGTTCAAGTCTTAATTAAGTTTGGGAGGCTCAAGTTGAGTCATGGGGTTTTCGCACATATTTGTGGCTTTCTTTCTGAGAGTGAAATAAAGATGATCTTTCCCCCGACATTGCAAATGCTTTTTGCTTTTTTGATGTTCGTTTTCGACATCTTAATTTTCTTTCATTTTTAAACCTGTATTCTCCTTTAAATTATTTGTCGATTTTCATCGTTTTTCCATACTAAACTTCGTTTCAATCATCTTAACTTTGTAAGTCATTTTTTGTATGCTTTGATTGCTTTGTGAATGCTATTTTCACATTCAACTTTTAAATCGGTTTTCATAACCTTTATTAAAATTCTATTTTATTAGAAATGTGTTTTTACATTTTCTGTCTTTTGTAACCTTGATTGTGTTTGCTTCCCTTAGTCATTTGAGTCTTTCTTATATTCTTGTACCCTGTCTAGGGTGACGTTCTTTGTGTCGTTTTCAGTCAGTGACGTGGCTTTGACATGCATCATCGTGAATGATGCTAGCATGGAGTCGTTTTGATCTTTTAAACCCTTTACCTTTCATTGTGTGTACGTTTTTGGAGTTTTATAATCATTTTAATTTAATATATATTGCGACTCGTTTTGGTGATTTTGGATTTGGGTTTGAATGGGTGTTTGATATTCGTTTTCCATTTTTTATGTCGGGCTTGATTCATCCACTCTTTTTATCTTGTTTGGTTTTTTGACTGATAATATTTTGGGCTTTAGGCCTATTTATTCTACTCATTTTGCTTTTTTAATGGGCATGTTTTGATGTTGGGCTTCTACAATTTTCAGTCCCATTTTTTATCTTCACTTTTTGGCTTATTATTGTTTTGGTCTTCTATAGTTGTTTCAAGCACATACTTTATTTGAATTTATTTTCGTGTTTTTTTTTTAATATGGAAGTGTTTCCATGAAGCTTTCTTGTTAGCGTGTTCAGTATGCGTGGGTACTATAGTTGGTGGATGCCAACTAGCATGTACCGTATGCGTAAGCCTTAATTTTAACTTTAGTTGGTGGATGTCAGCTGACACGTACCGTACCCATAAGCCTTAATTTTAACTTTACTATAGTTGGTGGATGCCAACGGGCATGTACCCTATGCGTACGCCTTAATTTTTAACTTTACTGTAGTTGGTGGATGGTAGTTGGCAGGTACTATATGCATGAATTTTAACTTTAGTGTAGTTGGTGGATAGCAACTCGCAGATACTGTATGTTGGCAGCTGGCTTTAACCGTTCAAAAGTGTATAAAATAAATCTTTTCTTCACACCCCTCAAAATTTCTCATCCACCTAACTTCCCTTTATAAAATTTGTAACACCCCAGCCTCTCGCACCACCAATATTGTCCGCTCTGCCCACAAAGAGCTCACGGATTTGTTTTTGGTTGCCCAAAACGTGTTGGTGATGTTTTGAGACAGGACATTACTTATGAACCAAGGATCTCTCTTGTCCACGGCCGATGTGAGATAGCCTATGATGTGCTAAAAGTAGTCAAATAATAAATAATTAAAATTATCTAATCTGGACACTAAGTAATACTCTAGACCCTTAAACTTAACTTAAACTACTAACCGGCAAGTGAACCGGTCGACTCTAGTACATTTAAGTAAGTCCGGATATCGAACCCACGGGACTCTTTAAATTACGAAACTAGCAAATTAGACTCAACTACAAGACACGACTAATTATTAATAATGTTTGAGGGGGAATTTAAACTAATAATTAAAACTTAATAATAATTAACTAATGATTACTTTAATTAACTAATAATAAAACAAATAATATAATAATAAAACCTAAACCTAATTTATAAAATAATAATAAAACATAATCTTTACCTTAAACTTAATTAATTAATTAATAAACCTTAACCTAATTAATTTAACTAATAAACGATTAAGAAAACTTGGATTAATTCAGATGATGAAGATAACTACCCAGGCCAGAATCCCCAAAGTTACGGTTATTAATTAAATGGAAAACTCACGTTATGGAACTGAGATCATAAAATAGACCCTTGACAGGAAACCCGAACATGACCCTTGAGCTTCAAGAAGACGCCTATGGATTTCTAACAAGTTTTAAGACTCACCAGTTTTATATTAAACTTCCTTACGGTTATTTAATCGCTTATGTCTAAGTATCTTTTATGACAAAAACCTACCTTACAGTGCGGAACTCAAAAGATAGCAAAGCAGACTCAATTAACTAAATAGACTAAGATGACAATCAAACCTAGACGGACTCCTTACGAAGAACTAAATCTAGCAATCCCGACAAGCAAAGATCTATCAACAACCTATCACCTTACAGCTTTCTAGGCTGGCAGATCACTTTTATCTATTTAATTGATTTTATTATTTCTATGACTTTTAATGCATATTAATCACAAACTAGCCAAGAACACACAACAAATGACCTAACAAAACCCTATCCTATGAAACAATCAACAAGGGCAATGTGAAACAATAAATTCAAGTAAACAAAACCAAGAAATCAAACGCATCAATTAAATCAAACTCAACCGTTTACTTAGAACATAAAATTCATAATGAAACGAAATCCAAATAAAAATCAAACCGAACTAAGGTTCATCACGACCTAGGTAGTCTATGGAATTTAGCCTAGCATCATAAAGTCTAAATCAAACAAAACAAATAATAATGAAAACATGGTGAAATAATAAAGAACGAAAGATTAAAGGCGATAAAACCTGTATTCTTCGATCTTAAACGTCTAGCTCTTCACCGGATGTTCTCTTGCCTTCAAAATCACCACAAGACTCGTAAGATAGCTCCAAGAACTCCCAAAATCGTCTGGTGGCTTCAAGTTATTTTCAGGTTTAAGTTAAATGTGTTTAAATACCCAAAACAAGGCCCGACAAGAAGCAAAAACGAAATAAAATTTAGCCCAGTGTTTCCTAGGCGCCGCGCGGCCGAGTTTGGCCTCCCCCTTCGCGCGGCGCGGCGTGACTTCCAAGGGGGCCGGTCAGACCGGCCCGGTGTGACCGATTCTCTGCTCTGGTTCTTCCTGACGCGTTCCGGATCTCCGTTTCGGCTCGTTTTAGCTCGCTTTTCGCCCTTTTTAATCACAATCAAATCCCGGAACCTACAAAACATAAAAACGTTAGTAGTATACAAATCTTGACTAAAATGAACAAAAACAATAAAAATATTAAATAAAATACACACGGGAAACATAAACATTTAGCATTATATCAAATATCCTCACACTTATTCTTTTTTCGTCCCTGAAAAATTTTGATGCAGTTGGATCAAAATATAAAAATACATTCTAACAAACATATAGGTTAATTTTTAAAGCTCAGAAAAACGCAAAAACTTGGATCACCGATATTGTTGTCCACTAAAACCCATGCCTTAATCTTTACCGGAACAAATATGATCCGACAATTTTTTACTCAGTGGTTTACACAATTAAGACCCGCTTATTTTCAGCTTTTACCTGTCACACCCCAACCTACGGCGGAACATGTCGGGGCGAGACATTGATTGTATCATAGCTTAGAAGACACTAAGTAAAATACACGTGTCAATATCTAAATTATTCATTCATATATCGATTTTCAAAAGCACAAACATTGTCTTAACAATAACGTTACAAATCAATAATAAATAACTTAAAACAAAAAGAAAATGTTCTTCATTCATCAAGCAACCTAAGGTCTCATCTAACTTCCAATACTCGATTCATCCAATAAAGCTACCTGCGCCATGCGTGAAAATATATATTTTGTCAACATAAAGTTGAGCAAGTAAACCACGGTTTTGAGTATATATAATAATAAAATGACAATTCCGTGCGATAATTGTAAATCACTACAACTAGTATAAAAATAAATAAAAGTTGTCTTTTCACTCGAATCATTTTGATAACGAGCTAATTCGACGGCGTATGATCATACTAATGAAGATGAGGATGAGGATGAGGATGAGGATACCAACCAACATAAAGTAAACAGATAGTCACATTTGCACATATCAACCAGTCGAGCAATTTCAATTACGCATAAAGTGGAATCGTAGTGAAAACAATAATTTAATTGTGAACGCATAACGCCCCCAAAACTTAAAATGGTAAAAAGGGGGATGTGAATTTACTTACCTTTAATGAGGGAGATAAACGAGGACGAAATAATAGAAGAAAAAGGCTAGGATGGTAAACGATCAAGCTTCCCGATATTTGTCGACAAATACTCCTGGATGTTAATAACAAGGATTAAATATAATCATAGCGGAATACTAATATTTATGACGGGTTTTGAGATTCGATAAAATATTATTAGGTACATTTTTGTTAAATACAAGGGTTATTGTTATATTTATAAATGTTATTGTTGTTATTGTTATCCTTATTATTTTATTATTATTATTACTACTAATATTATTATTTATGTTCGATATTTTACAAAGCGATATAAAAGTTGAAAAAGTTACTACGTACATGGATCTTTAAAATGAAAGCAATTTGTATTATTAAACGAGTTATCATTACATATATATATATATATATAAAAGATTTATGAAGAAAACGACAAGTTTAGAGGTTCGGTATATTATATTTACGTTTATTAAATGTTAATAATAAACTAGAATTATTAAGTCTTAAAAAAATAAAAAAAAATTAAATAACAAAAACCGGGTCTAGGGGGGCTCGAACCCGCGGCTGGACCGGTTCCAGTGTGCTAACCACCCACGCACCAGCCATTGGGCTGGTGTATTTTTTGTTACTTAAGCCAGTATGTTTAAATATAACCAGAGATTCATAAAACCCAATTTTATTCATAAACCCTAGAAATCAAAACGTCCAATTCGTTCATGGATTAGTTAAATTGGTTTAGGGTTAATATTCCAGGGTTAAAAACGAACTACATGCATGTATCAATTACCATATATGGTGGCGTATTGACGATGAACGGCGAACTAGGGTTTGCGGCTCGAGCTTGATTACAAAACCAACTGTAACAGCTGCGTAGGAGTTAATTGACTTAGGGGTTTAGGTCGCGAGGTAGAGAAGAATGTGTGACGAGTTTTAGGGATGAGGCAGCCGCGTTTCGTTTTTTTGGTATGTTAGCTGTCAATTGCTCATCGATTACCAAGAATAGAGTGTCGGTGTGACTCGTTTTTGGTCAACAATTGATTTGGCAATATCAATTTTGTTAATTACTTGATTTAACCCATGAATTTTGGTCCAAGAAAGGAGGGGTGGGGGTGGGGGGGTCTTGTTGGCAGTGAGAGGGAGAAGGAGGAGGGAAAGATGATGAATTTGCAATCAGGTCCTCGATCTATGGTTGATGATTCAAAAGTGAATTAAAGTTAATAGAGGGGTTAGTTTTGTACATGAATCATAGTTATAATCAAATAAAATAGATAAATAAATACAATGTTAAATAATAACGAACTTTAATGATCAAATACCTGAACCCGAACCCGGGTCGGGTAATGGTTACAAAACCGAAAGGGAAACGGAAAACACGAAATGTTACAACATTCACTACTTTAGGAAATTTCGTCCCGAAATTAAAAACTAAGCCGTAACGAAGAGGTGCGGGTACTTGGACTCCATTTGGTCTTTACGTTCCCAAGTGAAATCGGGACCACATTTAGATTCCCAACGAACTTTGACAAGCGGAATACGACTACGCTTGGTCTTTGTCCATATTATCCACGATTTCAACGGGTTTCTCGGTAGCACGCATAGATTCATCAACTTGTACTTCATTGAGGGGTATGTCGAGATTCCCCTCGGCTAAGCACTTCTTGAGATTGGAAACATGAAAAGTTGGATGAACATTGAAGAGCTCTTCGGGGATATTGAGACGATACGCAACTTTACAAACACTTTCAACGATCTCAAACGGGCCAACAAAACGAGGAGATAATTTGTTCCTTTTGCCAAAATGAACTACCCCTTTCCATGGAGATACTTTGAGGAGAACTCGATCATCAACATTGAACTCGAGAGGTTTACGGCGCTTATCGGCGTAGCTCTTTTGACGGCTACGAGCAGCAAGAAGATTTTGACGAATAAGAGCGATTCGATCGGAAGTCTCTTGAACAAGTGATGTGTGCTGCGCGTGGCGTAAAATATAAAAGGATGGGATGATTTGCCTTTGCACAAGATCTTGTTTTAAATTTATAAAAGTGATTTCTACAAAGACTAAACACACATAAAATAGGCAAGTGTACCTATCGTTTATGTAGAATAGTATTGGTAAGAACCAAGTATCGATTCGTGGACACAAATGTTTCTAATAATAAATCGTTGTTTTACTTCAATCGGAGTTTTAATCATTTTGGGGTTAATTTTTTTGAACTTTTTATAAAATATAAATACTTATATATAATATAGGTGACCAAGAAAAGAGATTCTAAACGGGTTGTTCAATTATGCGAAGGGTTACCATCTAAGATCAAGAATCCACTCCATTTTAGCATTGATAATTAATATTTAAACATGTGATAAACTTGCCGTAGCAATATATGATAGATAGCTCCTTAAACCTTAAGTGAGCATCTTTGGCACTAAGGAGATAATATGCGCATTTTAAAGTCCATCCTTTCCTAATGTCATGTCATCTCAATGATGTCAATTTAAGTTGGCAAGTAGTTTCGTATAGTAGAGAGATTAGGATTGACTTCGATTTCTCAAATACCAATTCTAACAACTTCGGGTGGTTGTAGTTAACTCACACAACCTCCCCTTGGTTGATTTATGTAGATTATAATTACACATTCCATTAACATATGATTTCTTTAACTAGCATGATATCCTAGGCAAAGCCATTTTCGGATTACCAAGACTTAGAGAAATACATCATAACTTATATCTCGTCATTTCTAAGTACAATATAAGGATCCGTGTTTCGATAGTGTATCAAAGTATTTCTATCTTTCAAGAACATGAATCGATCATGAACGATTGCCAATAGAATTGACAACCACCAACTTTGAATTAGTGATTTAAGACGTGAAACATTTCTCATCAAAAGATAACTATAATATAACCATGTACTTTACTAGACTACACCACATGTTTTGTATAATTATCAAGTAAAACAAAGCTTCTTCATAGATTTTAGATGGTAAAAGGAGTTTAGCTCATAATGAGCATGATGATAAACATTAAGATGAATGATGATAACAAATACATGGTTAAACTTAGAACAATCTAACCAAATGTAGATGAATCTTCCTTCTTAATGATGGTGATGATAGATGATGATGATGATGGTTGATGGTGATGACCTCCAAGCCTTCAAACTCTTCATTAAGCCTTCTATGTGAGTGTTAGTGTGTGTTTTTATAAAGAGAATCGGATAGAAATCTTTTCAAGGCACACCAAATGAGTGCAACATGAGCCATTATTTATAGGCAATCTGAGAGTGAGGCACGGCCCCGTGCTTGATGAGTACGCCCCCGTGAATTTTTATGACATGTTCCAGATTTGTTTTGTCGTTTCTAGAAGGTAAGCACGGCCCCGTGCTTACGTAGGCACGCCCCCGTGCTTTTTTGTGACATGTGCTAATTCTTTTTGTCGTTTCTGGAAGGTAAGCACGGCCCCGTGCTTCCTGAGGCACGCCCCCGTGCTTTTTAGTGACATGTGCTATTCTTTTTTTGTAGATTATTTTGTCTTTTCTGAAAAGTGACCAGAAGCACGGCCCGTGCTTCCAAAAGCACAGCCCCGTGTTTCATGAAAGCACAACCCCGTGTTTTCTGAAGCACAACCCCGTGTTTTCTGAAGCACAACCCCGTTTTTCCTGAAGCACAACCCCATGTTTCCTGAAGCACAGCCCATGTTTTGCTGTTTTCTTTGGTTTTCTTTGGCTTTTCATTTGTTTCTTCGTTTGAGGCTTGGATTCACCTGAAAATACATTTTAACATGATAAGTAGCTATTTTAACTATATTATACTATAGAAGTTGCAGTTTTTAGAGATTATTTGATGCTAAAAAGATGTATTCCCATTTGGTAACGAAATCCATTGCTATGTCTTCCCATTTCCAAACGGGGATCGGAGGTTGATCGAGCAAACCAAACAGTTTTTGATGCTCGGCTTTAACCTTAGAGCAAGTGAGGCATTTAGATACATACACCACAATATATTTCTTCATTCGCGGCCACCAAAACATGTATGAAGATCGGCATACATTTTATCCGCACCGGGATGAATAGAGTATCGTGACTTATGAGCTTCATCGAGGATGAACACGCGAAGACCGTCACGATCGGAAACCCATAAACGGTCCAAATAATAGAGTAAGCCATTACGTTTGGTTTCAAGTTGGAGTTCGGCGCCACACGACATCTCGTCGTGTAAGTTACCTTCGGTGACGGAGACGTGTTGTGCGTCGAAGATGCAGTATTGGAGGTCAGATTGGATGGTGACACAATGGAGCAAGACGGATTTAATATGACTCTTACGACCAAGAGCATCGGCCACGATATTCTCTTTTCCGGGGTGGTAGCGAATTTCGCAATCATAATCGCTTAATAATTCGGCACATCGTCTCTGTCTCATATTGAGGTCCTTTTGGTCGAAAATGTGTTGTAAACTTTTATGGTCAGTGAAGACCAAACATTTCGTGCCGTAAAGGTAGTGTCTCCAAATTTTCAAGGCAAACACGACCGCACCAAGTTCAAGGTCATGCGTCGTGTAATTTTTCTCGTGTACCTTGAGTTGACGCGAAGCTTAAGCAATGACCTTGTCTCATTGCATAAGAACTGTAGGTTCCCAGCCGGATCTACACAGGAGTATCTCGTAACACGAGGGTGCGGAATCCCCTACGTATACGATATGAGTGCTAAGACGATGAACACATAAATGACAAGCAAACACACGAGTATATAATAGAATACTTGTTATATTGCAACGGTAATAACCAAGAAACCAAACACGTAACACAAGAGTGTCACAAAACCAGCCATCAAAGTTGTTTACAAAAGAGCCAAAGTTAGGGTATAAATAACACGATAACTTCGCCTAGCATACTAGGCGAAGTTGTCCTAACTTCGCTACCCAAGTTCGCTAGACATAAAAGCTAACTAACACGTTCAACATAATACGAACAATGTAACGATTACAGACACAGTTAACACGATATATATGAACTACTGTCATCATGCACCAACAGACTCCCCCTTGGCAGTAGCTTCATATCTCTATCATCTTTCACGTGTCTTGTAACCCAAAAAGCATGCACCATCAGTCTTCAAGAATGTACTCCCTGTTTTACACAAACAGAGACCACCCTCTGGTACTTCTTTGCTTCTCTTTCCACGCAGGTATATAAAAAATCTTCTTGTCATTCAGTACCTGCAAGTCAGCTTGAGACAAATTAACCAAGTGCATTGGATCATACACTCTCAGGATCTCCTGTTCGTCTTCATCTTCCATCACAGCTTCAGCAGTCTGGCAGTCAACAAACCACCACTTGAGATCCTTCAAC